>NW_021703784.1:107146597-107395923 GCF_005190385.1 Monodon monoceros
CGCCCCGCGGCCCGCCCCGCGGCCCGCCCCGCGGCCCGACCCGCGGCCCCGGCATCCTCTCGGAGCCGGACGCAAACGGCACCCCTTCGGCCATTTTCGCTTCTGCTCCCGAACGGGCTCGACGGCGTCGCGTTTCGGGACTTGATCCCGAACTGTGGCCGAGGCCCGATTAGCCCGTCCGACAGCGCTCGGGCACTTTCGGACAGGAGGAGGCGGAGAGCCGAGGCTCGCTCGTGAGGATCCCGGCTCGGGACCGTTCGGCTCCGCTCGGCTCCTTCTCGGGCGGGCTCGGCTCCCGCGGGCGGCGGGTGCAGGCGGAGCCTGCAGCGCAAGGTTCTCTAGGCCGGGTCGCGTTGCGTCGGAGTCCGGCGGAGTCGGCCTCACAGTAGGGGACCCCGATGACTGGGGACCACGACCGGCGCGGCCTTCTAGGCCCTGAGGAGGGCTAGCGCAGAGCCTCTCGGAAACCCTCGTGCGGCCTCGGACCAATTCGGACCGACTCGGCTCCGCGCTTCGGACCACTTCGGCCCCCCTCGTTTCCGGACTCTAGGCCTCGGCTTGGCTCGACTCGACCGGGCCGCTTCGTGCCGGTTCGGCCCCTGTTCGGGCGGCCCCGGCTCGGCTTGGCGGCCGGCTTCGGGCGGGCTCGGCTCAGCTCGGCTCGGTTCGGGCAGCCCTCCTCGGTCAAGCTCGGCCCGGCTCGGCCCGGCTCGGGCGGCCTTCTCGGGCGGCGCGCTTCGGGCTCCGTCCCGGCCTTCGGGCGGCCCCGGCCGGCGCCTTCGGGCGGGCTCGGCGGAGTCCGGATGGAGGACTCGGACTCGGCCGCCAAGCAGCTGGGCCTGGCCGAGGCGGCGGCGGTGGCGGCCGCGGCCGCTGTGGCGGCGGCGGCCGCGGCCGCGGCGGGAGGCGAGGCGGAGGAGCCGGTGCTCAGCAGGGACGAGGACTCGGAGGAGGACGCAGACTCGGAGGCGGAGCGCGAGACGCGGCGGGTGACGGCCGTGGCGGTGATGGCCGCCGAGCCCGGGCACATGGACATGGGCGCCGAGGCCCTGCCTGGCCCCGACGAGGCCGCCGCGGCCGCCGCCTTCGCAGGCAAGTGCCGCCCGCCCGCGGTTCCCGCGCACCTGTCCGCACCTGCCCCACACCTTCCCTGCACACCTGCCCCGCACACTCCCGCACGACCTGGCGGCACCTGCTCCGCGCGCACTCCTCACACTTGTCCTCCACGCGCACCTGCCCTGCCCACGCCTGGCTGACTGGCACACCCATCCTCCCCCAGCACATACCTCGCACCTACCTTGTGTGTCGTGTGGTCCCTGCACACCTGCCCCATGGGAGCATCCTGGCCCTGCCCTGCCGCATACTTGCTCCCTGAACTCCTTTCCTTCCTTTCAGTGCTCTGCGCTACTTCCAGAACCTTCTCAGCACTTGCCTCTTGCCTTGCGTGTCCTCTCCTCCTCTGTCCTGGGTGCTGGTGACACAGGGGTCAGACACGGGTCCTGTCCTGGAGGAGCCCGGGGTTGGGTGCATCTGGTCACCCAGAATCCTGAGGGCCTGCTCAGGTGTGACTTTAGCCCTGGGGAGCAAGGCATCTCACTTAGTCTGGGAGGGCCCGCAGCCTTTGGGGGCAGTCCCCTCTGGCCTGTCCGTGGGGCCCCCCATTTCCTCCTTTACGGATCTTCCCTTCTTCGGGCACCACCCGGGCTGCTGGCCCACGCTTTTCTTGCCGCACAGAACATTCTCATTTTCAAGGTTCGTGAGCCATGCCCCAAAGCGCCCTTTAGAGGTTGTGTCTCCCCGGGGCACCGTCCCGAAGGATGTAGAGACTTTCCTAAGCATTGTTCCCTCCCACTTGGGCTCCTGTGTGGCCGGCAGAGCCGGGCACTGGAACCCCTGGGGAGCATCCTAAGGCTCTTCTCCCCTAGGGAATTTCATGGGTTTCAGAACTGGACAGCGGCCTCCCCAGCCAGTGCTCCGGTTTTTCTGGCCCTGGAGGAGCTGCGTGGGGCCTGCAGCCCGTTCTCTCACTGCCCCGGTGCCTGTGGTCTGTCCGGGATCCTCGCAAAAGGCAGGGAAAGAAGGCTTTGTGGCCCTTAAAGGGTTCCATTTTCGTTGCTAAACTCTGATTTAAAGTTGAGATCTTGGATGGTGAGGTTTTTCTTCAGCTTTGTGTTGTTTTTGCACGTGTTTTTCTGAATGCAGAAAGGGAATGTGATGCTATTCACACGTTGGAGACACGTATTGACATCACGTGTTTCTTTCCTGCAGAGTTTTATCCTTGTGTTTTTCCAGTGTGTTAAAACTTGTTGGTTGTGAATTACCGAGGCCAGGTGATTCCCAGGTTTCTGTAACTCAGCAGGACACGTTGCTGGCTTGAGGCTGCCTCCCGGGCTGCTGGCGAGCTCTTTAGACCTGAGCTTGTGTTCAGACCCCTCGGGCCCGGGCTCCCTGGGACACGGTGGAGGAGACAGATGGGGAGCAGGTGTTTTTAGAGCAGTTTAGTGAGCTCGGGCTGATGGAATGTGCAGGACTCTCGGTCAGTTTGAGCACCTCCCCCAGGCCACAGGCGCTCTAGGTTTGGGACATTCCGGAAGGCAGCGCCACCCCTGGTGGCTGGGGGAGCATCAAGGGAGGGCTGTCCGGGGCAGCCCGTTGGGAGTGGGCCATGGGCAGTGGGGGGAGCACGGGGGGCGGGGCGCGGTGGCGCCCCCATGTACAGACGCTGCTGGGAGGGGCCGGGCTTAGAGTTGGGGGGCGTGTGGGGTGGGCACAGGCAGGTCTGCCGCTTTTCAGGAGGAAGAGGTCCGTGGCAGGTAGGGGTGAAGGAAGGGGAGGGAGAGATAGACGTGAGCCTTCCTGCGCTGACCTGCAGGAGAGGGGCCAGGAGGATCCCCACCGGAAGGGAGGGAACTCTAGGATTTTAGGGGCCTCTTTGGGGTATGGTTTTAAGTAGAAGGGAGCGAGATGCCAGGGCAGAGCTGTGGCCAGCTCAGTGGGTACGTGAGGGCAGGCGTGCCCTGTGGTCTACACTGTGCGTGGCAGGCTCTGTGGAGAGGGAGAGGTGGCCTTTTGTCCTTGGAAGGACCAGATCATTCAGACTGGTCTGGAAACGTTGGTCGGGCGTTTCGTGTACAGCGTGAGGCCTCCCACGGTAGCTCAGGTACTTGACCTGGGCCCACCGTGGGCCGCCCCCCACCCTCGCCCTATCCCCAGTGGCCTCTGGCTGGGCCCTGAGTCAGGCCCCTGTGTTGCAGAGGTGACCGCCGTGACAGTGGCCGACGTGGGCGCCTCGGCGGACAATGTCTTCACCACGTCGGTGGCGAGCGCCGCCTCGCTCTCGGGCCACGTGCTGGTAAGCCGCCACGGGAGCGCTTCTGGCCTGTCCCCCAGAGACCCTGAGCCTGCCCTGTGCCGACTGCCTGGGGAGGGGAGGGGAGGGGAGATCTCACGGTTTCCTTCTAGCCTGGATCACGCACCTGGGACACTGTACACCTGAAAGCAAAGTGGTTGTTACTGAGATAGTGACAGACAGAAAACTGTTGCTCCTGAGTGTAAGGGCAGCAGGTTGGTGAAGGGCTCAGGGGTGCAGATCTAAGAGTCTTGGTTTATTTCTTCTGGTATCAGGATGCACACAAGCTGATAGCCAGGCAGTGACGTGGTGCCTCTGGCCGGTGTCCTGCCTGACAGCAGACTCTGTCACGTTCTCGTTTTCTAGGAGGGGCTGGAGCCAGAGGGTCGGGGAGTTAGGGGCGGCCCCAAGTCAGCGGGCTCTGAGGACAAGAAGACCCAGAAACTAGTGTGATCCTTCTGGAAACTGACAAGGAGAGGGGGTCTCAAGTATCGACATGTCTCACATGCCTTCGTGAGAAAAATACTTTGTGGTTCTCGAATGAACACAAAGCATTCTGTTGTTCCGGTCGAGAGCTGTACGAGTTCAGTGATTCAGATGCAAGCAGTGTAGACGCCCTCACTGAGGCGTTGACCCTGCAGGCCTGTGAGAGCAGGCCAGGTGTGTGCATGTGCACGCCAGGTGGAGGGCCCGCAATCCCACGATAAACTTCTACTCACCTCCCCTGGTTTGAAGGCCACATTTTCAGATGTAAGAAAAGGTCTTTGTCTTAGTTTTATCCTCAGCGTGAAAGCACGAGAGTGTCCCAGGCCTTGATGTGGACGGGGTGCGCCAGGGTCTCTAGTCCACTCCAGGGCTGTCTGAGTGAGGCCATGAGCGTGTGCCTGTGGGCAGTTGGGGTGGGCTTAGCACCCGCAGGGATAGGAAAGGGGCATCTGGCTGGCCCAGAGGAGGCAGGCGCAGTCACGGCAGCATCCAGCCCCAGTGGAGAGGCATGTAAGCAGCGTGGCTTGGGAAGCCCTGTGTCTGGGTGGGCTCGGGCATGAGAAGGGGTCCTGCAGTGGGCCTTGGCTGTGCTTATGAACTTGGCCTCTCGGAAACCCTCCCCTGAGGCCTGCAACCTCAGAGACTGCCCAGGCAGACGGGAGGGCATTTCCTGTTCCAGGAACACATTTATCCCTTAACTTGGACAAGCCATGTGAGCATTTGCTCAGAGCCATGCAGACCTAGTGTCGCCTCTTCTTGGCTTTGGCTCTGCATCTGAGAAGCATGAGGCATGGTGGGCCCCCCGGTGGCGGTGTCAGCTGGAACCTCTCTGTAGGACCATGTCCCGGTGTGCAGGTGTGCGCCAGCCACTGTCACTTGAGACTACTGGTGTTCTTTCCCCCAGTCGGGCAGGACAGCCCTTCAGATCGGGGACAGTCTGAACACCGAGAAGGCCACGCTGATCGTCGTGCACACGGACGGGAGCATCGTGGAGACCGCCGGGCTGAAGGCACCCACTGCCCCTCTCACCCCCGGTATGCCCTCCTGCTCCAGGCCTCGGGGGCAAAACGCTCTGAGAGCTGGTGGAGTTTATCCTGGGGGTGAACTTTATCTTGTGGTGAATTTCAAATTTCAAATACTATTTAGTTTAAGTATAAAAAGTGGATTTTTTCAGGCAACAGAAGAGTTGCCCAGAGTTGCAGGGGGCGATGCTGCTGAGCTGGGGGAAGAACCTGTTAGAATCAAGATTTTTTTGTGCCTTTCTGTTATTTGGGGTGCGTTCAGGGTCTCTCATTTTCATGATGCTTTCTTTGCTCAAGGCCCTCAGTCTCCTCCGACTCCTCTGGCTCCCGGCCAAGAGAAAGGTGGAACTAAGTACAACTGGGACCCATCGGTGTACGACAGTGAGCTGCCTGTGCGCTGTCGGAACATCAGTGGCACCTTGTATAAGAGCAGGCTCGGCTCAGGTGGGCGCGTGCGGGGTGGGCCCAGCTGTGCACAGAGTGGGCCCAGGTGGGCTTGCGTGGGGTGGGCCCAGGCTGCTGCTTATTTTGTTTTGAGGATCGCCTTCCTTTTGCATCCCCCACTGTAAGTTGGGGCCAAGGATGGCCATAATGACGCATAAACTAGTTAAGCAAACGGGCAGGTCGAGGAATGGGGTGGCCCGTGGTAGGAGCAGGGCTGGACCATGTTCCCTAAGGTCCTGGGTCAGCTGGGCGACCCGTAGGTAGAAGGCTCTGCAAGTGGGAAGACGTCATGAGCTCCGTGTGGGATATGGTGGAGTGTGCGGTGACCGTGGACAGCAGGTCGGTGCTCAGGCATGCGGTGGGAAGCGCTGCCTGCAGATGTGGGCTCGCCGTGGGGCACCGAGGGAGCGGCTGAGAGCAGGCAGGCCCGGGACACCGCGGGGGAGTGGGCGGGAGGGGAGATGGGCCTGGCCCAGTGTCAGCGGGAACTACAGCGGGTGGCTTCGTCCTTTCAGGAGGCCGGGGGCGCTGCATTAAGCAGGGGGAGAACTGGTACAGTCCTACCGAGTTTGAAGCCATGGCAGGAAGGGCCAGCAGCAAAGACTGGAAGAGAAGCATCCGCTATGCGGGGCGGCCGCTGCAGTGCCTCATCCAGGTACCCAGGTGCCGCGCTTCCCCACCCTCCCTGCTCAGAGCCACAAGCCGCAGGCCCGGCTCCTGGAGCATCGGCCGCAGGGCTTTCCAGGGCTCACAGGCTGGAATCAGATGGGATTCGAGTCCCCCGCTCACTTGCTGTGTGAGTTACGTCACCTTTCCATCTGCTTCCTGATGTTCCAGATGGGATGTTGAGGGTGTTTGCTCCACACCTTGCCGTGAGGAGTGGATGAGGCAGCGTAACAGCTTCCGCTTGAGTGCGTGTGACTTTTGTTTATTTATTAACAGGAGAAAATCAAACGGAAGTTTAATAACACGTATACATGGGAGAGACCGAGGAAAACTGAGTAACTCTGCCTGTGACGTTTAATTAATTAATTATTATTTTTTTGCGGTACGCGGGCCTCTCACTGTTGTGGCCTCTCCCGTCGCGGAGCGCAGGCTCCGCGGCCATGGCTCACGGGCCCAGCCGCTCCGCGGCATGTGAGATCTTCTCAGACCGGGGCACGAACCCGCGTCCCTGCATCGGCAGGCGGACTCTCAACCACTGCGCCACCAGGGAAGCCCCCTGCCCGTGACTTTTTAAAAGACACCTAACTTCTCTCTCCTTGAGCTCATCCATGAGAGGAGAGGGCTCCTCGTTGCTGTTTCCGGTTTAGCTCTAGGAGGTTGATAGAGAAATCACGCCTACACTCCCTGGCAGGGGAGAGATAGATGCTGCCACCAGCAGAGATGTGTACGAGAGAAGGTTCTGGAAATGGTGGGATTTTACCTTCACAGGGGGATCGGGGTGAAACTGGTTGAGATCTGGGGCTGTTGACTCACTTCAGAGCTGACTTTCTCACGTGTTGCGGTACTTTTTAAATTTCAGGATGGGATCCTAAACCCTCATGCCGCCTCCTGCACCTGTGCCGCCTGCTGTGATGACATGACCCTGGTGAGTGGGCCCCTGCTCCCCTCAGCTCCTCTCAGAGCTGCTTCCAGCTTAGTTTCTCCCTCAAATTCTGGGTTTTGACCATTACTCTGAAGAGTGAGGCCTCAAGTGGGCTCTGAAGAGTGAGGCCTCAAGTGGGCCTTGGGGCTGCTCAAAGAACGTTAAGGGAAACTTTCTTAAATAACGGAAAGCTCCTATAATGTCACCGTCTTTTTTTTTTTTTTTAACCGTCTTTTTTTTTTTTAAAATCTATTCATTTATTTATTTTTGGCTGCGTTGGGTCTTTGTTGCTGCGTGCAGGCTTTCTCTAGTTGTGGCGAGCGGGGGCTACTCTTCATTGCGGTGTGCAAGCTTCTCATTGTGGTGGCCTCTCTTGTTGCGGAGCACGGGCTCTAGGTATGCAGGCTTCAGTAGTTGTGGCTCGCGGGCTCTAGAGCGCAGGCTCAGTAGTTGTGGTGTAGGGGCTTTGTTGCTCCGTGGCATGTGGGCTCTTCTCGGACCAGGGCTCGAACCCATGTCCCCTGCATTGGCAGGTGGATTCTTTAAGCACTGCACCACCAGGGAAGTCCCTATAATGTCACCGTCTTAACTGTACTTTTTTTTATGGTGACAAGTATATATGTGTTGTTTTATGTTTTTCATTTTTAATGTCACGTTATAAAAAATAGTACACTGAGGTGATTTATATAGAGAACTTTTAATGTCTTTTGAAGTCTTTTCTTATTCTAAATTCTTAACTGTTTAAATAAAAGGGATATTTGCATTCGTTTGAACGTATATTGCTCTATAGCTTTCAAAGTGTGATACTAATTTGTTATATGTGGACTACCAGTTTTGTTTCAATGTTTCTATTGTTGAATATTATTTTTAAATGTCCTAAAATTAACTAGGAAGCTGCATAATGAGATTTCTTTTTTTAATATTGATTACTCGCCTGGTTAATTAGCAGCAGCTATGGAAGAAAACTTAATTGGAGAGATGTTGTTGAGTGGGAAAACCAAATATTCTAAAATTGTCTAGTTCGTGTGTAGATCACACATGAGTCTAGTAGAATGACCAGTAGGATATTTGTGTGAGAATAAGATGCTTTTAAAGTTTGCTTGGGAAGATTGGTAGGTGACATTCTTGGAGATCTTCAGGGGTAAGAGGAGCAGAGTGGCGGGTCAGCCCTATCGGGAAGCATGGAGTACCTGGTAGGGTTGTTTACGGTCACTCCAAACGCCGAAACCCTCAGGTGTCACCTGACGGCACATGTATGGGACGTGTGTACTGAAGCTAGAAACGGCCAGCAAGAGAACTCCGAGAAGACGTGGACCCGCGGGCTGGAGGCCTCAATGCAGTGAAGACGTCCTTCTCCCCACACTGGTCTGTGGGTTTAACACGGGTCTCTTCAGAGCCCCGGCAGGATCTTGTAGACATCAACAAGTTGATTCTAAGATTCATATCAAAAGGCAGAGGAAAGGGGTAGCAACACGGTTTTGAGGACGAAGACTACAAGTGGAGGAATCACAGCACTTGACTGTCAGACTTGCTGTATTGTTTCTGCGGCCAAGACCGTGTTTGGCAGAGGGGGACCCATCGATCTAGGAGCAGACCCACCGTCCACACACAGACCTGCAGGTGTGGGAACAGTCGGACACTCACAGGCGTAGAAGTGACCCTTGACCTAAACATCACACTTTATATACACACGAATTCAAGATGGATCATACAGCCAAATGTGTCCAAAACTAAACTACAATTTGTAGAAGAAAATCTACCCTGATCTAGGGTTAGACCACGGATTTCTTCGACATGGAACCAAAGGCACAATCCATGAAATGAAAACTCATAGGTCAGACTTCATCAAATTGAAACATTGCAGCTTCTGCCTCAGGAGTGGTGCTGTGCAGGGCTCCAGGGACCCACTCCCCGGACAAGTAACCCTAACTGGTGAAAATGATAAAAAGCAACCACTTAAGGTCTCTGGAGATTGTCCTGGGGGCATACAACAAAAAAAGAAACACTTATCCAGGAGAATCCTGTGAGTCTGGCGTTCGCGTCAGGCCCTGCTCCCTCCCTGCATCCCTCCGGCTCAGCCCAGGGAAGCTCCATCGTCCCGGCCCCGCTCGCCCCTAGGGTGGAGGTCCACGCAGCTGAGGCCAGCCGAGAAGACCAAGCAGCTCGGCGAGCAGGGCTGACGGCCTGAGTGCCGTTTCTGCCCTGCTCCAGGGCAGCCCGTGGGGAGGAGGCCGGCAATGCAGGAGGGCAGCCGGCTCAACTTCCCACCGGGAAGTGATCACCCTGAGAAGCCTCCTCAAAGGTTTGTCCTTAAAGCCACCCAGTACAGGAGCCTAACGTGACTGGATCTGACAGTGGAGCCGTTTGCAAAGGGTAGAGCAGTTAGGTGGCTGGGTCCAACAGCTGGTGCAGTAGCTTGGTCACTGCCGCCTGGAGGCCTTTGTCCAGGACTGCAGCCAGGAAGCCCTGGAGGGAGGGGGAGTCATCTGCACAGCCACTCAGTACAGCACCTAAAATGTCCAGTTTCAGCAAAAATTGTGAGACATGTAAAGGGCCAGGGATATGTGAACCACACAGAAGAAAAGCAGCAGACGCAGGCACTGCCCGTGGTGGGGGCAGCAGATGAGGCTTCCAAGCAGCCTCTGTGTCTTCGGGGCTGAAGGAGACACGTCAAAGCGTCGTCAGCACGGGTCTCAGTCTGCGGGGGCTGGGCAGGAGGCCAGGGCACTTCAGGAGCGGGCGCTGACTTTCTCACAGTTGTGGAGGCAGGCAGCCCAGGTCAAGGTGCTGGTGTGTTCCTGGCGGGGCTCCTCCTGGCTTGTAGGCTCTCGCTTACTCAGCTGCTCCTACAAGGGCACTAATCCCGGCGGGTCAGGGCCCTTACCCTCAAGACCCCCGTTGCCTCCTTACTCCAAATACGGCCACCCTGATGGTCAGGGCCTCACAGGTGGTCCTGAGGACACAGTTTACCCTAGAAGGTGACGGCAACGTCTCAACACGTGGAGAAAATCAGTAAAGGGAGGAGCCACCAGGGAGAGCCCGGTGGAGATTCTGGGGTTGACGCGTAGGACAGAAGCTCACTTGCGCGTCCACAGCAGGTTTGAATGGGCAGCAGGAAGGGCCAGCGAGCCCACAGGGGTCTTGGGCGTGAGCTGGGAGGCTCACCTGATCTTCACGTTTTCCTGCTGTTTCTGCTCCATCAAGGTTCTCTCCTCCCGCGTGTCGGGGCCTCAGGGTCTGCGGGGCGCCCCCTGCTCCCCATGGGCCCTCTCCTTTCTCCTTCCTTGGTCCCCACTTGTTTTCTGTCTTCCGGGGATTCCTAAAAATTCGGTGTTGATATTACTCTCCTGTTGGAAGTGCTGTTAATTCACACGTTCTCTCTGAAAGTACCTTTTCTGTTATTTTAAGCCGTTTGGGGCCTAAAGGGAGCTAAGGGAGCTTTGCACGGTTCCGTCTTCTGGCCGCAGTCTGGGCGTGTCTCCAGGCAGGTCGCCATTGGAGAACAGTCCCGGGTGGCGTTTCCACGCATCTCACTTTGCCTCCCGCCCCCCCCTCCCCCAGAGCGGGCCCGTCAGGCTCTTCGTCCCCTACAAGAGGCGCAAGAAGGAGAGCGAGCTGCCCACCACACCCGTCAAGAAGGATGCCCCCAAGAACATCACCCTGCTTCCCGCCGCAGCCGCCACCACCTGTGAGTCACAGTGAAGCAGCCGTCGCCACGCGACATGCTCTTAGCGTGTCCTGCTCACGCGTGTGGCCGAGGGGTCTGGGTCAAAAGCAGGCACGGCTGCCGCTCATGGGGGCTCCCTGGCCTCTTCGGTCCCGGCCTGTCCTCGGCACGGACTTCACTTCGCGCAGCCCCCAGGCCCTCTCGCCGCCCCGGGGCAGGCGCGGCTGGGGCACATGTAGGGAGGGCGGGGGCGGGGGAGGCGCCTGCTTCTGAAACCGAGAGGAGGCGAGTTGGGCTGAGTTGGGCTGCGGTGGTGGGAGAGGCCTGGGAGGCGCCCGGTCGCTAGGGGCTGTCAGCAGCCCGATGGCTCCTGCAGGGGAGGCGCCCCATGTCCTTGGGGCTGGTCGGCAGGAGGAGACAGAGCCCCCAGAATGCCGGGGGCCCCGCTGTGTTTTCTCTTCAGTTTTGACGAAAATCTTTTTCTTAATTCAAGCTACAAAGTCCTTCTTACGTTCTTTTAAATTTTATCTCTTGCCTTCTGACGAGACAGTACATCCAGGTGCTCAGGACACACAGCAGGAGCTGCGTCTGCTGGGGTGGGCGTCTCTGGCCCCCCCCAGGCACCGCCCCTGCAGAGGTGGCTGTGGGCCGGCGGAAGCTGCTGTGGCCCCCGCGCACCCCGCCCCGGCCCCTGGGTTTTTCTGCAATGTGCCCAGTGGGCCCAGCACGCGGTGACAGCTCTCCTGCTTTTCCAGTCACCGTGACCCCCTCAGGACAGATCACTACCTCTGGCGCGCTGACCTTCGACCGAGCGTCCACCGTGGAGGCCACCGCGGTCATCTCGGAGAGTCCGGCCCAGGGCGACGTGTTTGCGGGAGCCACAGGTGAGTTGTCTCAGCGCCTGGCAATGCGGCCCCAGCGGGTCGCTGGCAGGAGCTGTGGGGACCCCCGCAGGCAGGGGCGGCGGGACCAGGGCCTGAGAAGCTGAGGCTGCTCACGGAGCCTAGACAGGTGCCAGGGGGCAGAAATGCCCCATGTGCACGTGAAATGTTCTGGTAGCCGCCTCCGGAAAGTGAAAGGGAACAGTGGAAACTGGCTTTTGTACTGTGTTTTATTTCATGCAGAACATCCCAAATACTGTCCCTCTCACAGTTCACGTCCTCCACTTCCGCGGCTCAGGAGCTGCCCTGTTGGACGTGCAGCACAGCTGGGTCTCACGCCATCATGTCCCTCTCCCCTGACAGTACAAGAAGCAGGCGTGCAGCCCCCATGCAGGGTCGGCCACCCGGAGCCCCACTACCCAGGGTATCAGGACAGCTGTCAGATCGCACCGTTTCCGGAGGCCGCGTTGCCAACATCTCATCCCAAAATAGGTCAGTGTGGAAGAATTCTCCACGAGTGGCCGTCATGTGCAGAATCATCCTTCTGAAAGGCTTCCTAGGTGAAGTGGGGTGTGGGGCTTCAGGCCTGTGTTTGTAAAGCAGGTTTCACTGGAAGCTGCTGCTCATTTCTGTGTGGGGTGAGGCTGCTCACGTAGCGACCTGTGACCTGCAGAGCCTGAGATTCGGCCAGGCTCTGACCAGGACACTGTGCTTGGGGTCTGTCCCGTGAGGGCGCTCGTCCGGGTGGCCTCAGGTGAGAGGGTGTGTGCATGTCTGCGACTCGCCTCGCCTGAAGCTTAACGGGGACATCGCCCCACGTGTGCATTTTGAGCAATTTGTCACTGACGGCACGTTTTGGACACATTTCTATGTCAGGACACTTTTTTACAGGGAGCATCGTAATCCCAGCTGGTGGACCTTTGTGTTTTTTACAGTTTCCGCCAGAGACAAGACAGCAAGATAGAAATTTGTCCCCGAGTTCTAGAAAACGCCCCTTCTCCTTCTCCTTTTCTTGTCTCACCGCTCTCTCCTCTTGCTGTGACACCCCTCCCACCCTTAAAGCTCGCCTCCGTTCTGCCTCTTCCCCACACCTTGCCTCAGACCCTGGCCCCAGGCCTGGTGAGCCTCCTGGCCGGGCTGTGGCCCTGCTGACTGCGGGGTCTGGGCAGGGCCTGGATGGGGAGTGCCCGCCCCATGCGGTCGGCCGTGCCCTGAGCAGGGCTGCGAGGCCTGGGCGACCCGTCCCCTGTCTGCTTGCTTGTTTGTTTGCTTGTTTCGGCATGGACGCATGGCTTCCTGTTCCATTCAGGGCGTTGCAACCTGTTGCTGGGGCGATTTGTATTGGGACGGTCCCTGACTTGGCTGGCAGGGGCCCCACGAGCGGCTGCTGCGTCCTCTGTCCACCCTATCACGCTGCCTGTTTCCTTATGTCCGGGCCCAGGGCCCTGCCCTTGCGGGGGCGGGGCAGGGTTCACAGCAAGGTCTGGCCATGGCCGAGGGGGCAGGCGTCGCTCGTCCGGCTCCCGTGCGTCTCCTGCAGCCTGTGTCCAGTGACCTCTAGCTGGGGGCTGGAAACGGGTCTTGGTGGGGCTTTTACACCAAGGACTCGGGTGACGCTACAGTCAGGTGTTCTTCTCTGGGAGGATGTTAGACATTCAGCAGCACAGCCTGGGTGTCTCTGCCCCCAGGCCCCCCGGGACAGGGGTGGGGAGCCCTTGCGCGTCCGCGTGTGCGAGTTTCCACTTCCCGTCCAGAACAGCGTCCCTTTGAGGTTCCCTCCCGCCTCCATGACTTTCTTCTCCAGCTGAGGGGACCCTGTCTCCTACATCCCTCATCAGCCCCCCGGGGACCACAGACGTCCCCGAAGGCTTTCTGTGTGAGCAGAAACGAAACCAGGAGGTTTTAGTTCTTCCGTCTGCTTTACTTTTTATGTGATGTAACAGCCCCCCCCCACTGGCTCTGCACAAGTGCTATGGTCACCTCACCTGCAGCTGTTGTGTCATCCATGGACGGGGGGCTTGAAGGGGGGCCGTGGGTGTGATCTGTTCGCCACCCTACTTTCCCATGTTTGATGAGCGTGCAGAGGCATGTTGAAGCCAGGAGATGGGTTAAGTTCTTGTTGTGTTTTGCTTTCCACACGCTAGTGTTGACATCCTTGCCCGCCCTGGCGGTGCCTCCTTCCACCCCCACCAAAGCCGTGTCTCCCGCTGTGGTCAGCGGGCTGGAGATGTCGGAACAGCGGAGCTGGCTGTACCTGGAGGAGATGGTCAATTCCTTGCTCAGCACCGCGCAGCAGCTGAAGACGTTGTTTGAACAGGCCAAGCAGGCCAGCTCCTACCGAGAAGCCGCCGCGGCCCAGGCCAGAGTCCAGGCGGATGCAGAGCGGAAAGAGGTACCATTTGCACAGCGGGTCTGTGGCTGCCACCTGCAGAGCCCGCCCACCTTCCTGGGCGGGGGACCTGGAGGCCCACGTACAAGTGAAGCTTCTCTGGTAGACAAGTGGCCACCGTTACCTGTCGGGCGTTTTTGTCCCTCACACACACCAGCCGTTGTTTTTGAGTGCCCACCTGTTGTATCTACACCGTCCAGGAGAACGGACGGTGATGCGTCTTCAGTGTCACTTTGGTTTGTAGGTGAGTCGAATTGGTTTATTTCCACCAAATCCATATAAGAAAAAGAATTTCAGTTAGTACTACTTTTTATAGGTAAAGGGGAAAGAAGAGCTTTTCAGGTGCAGTTTTCCTTTTTTTTCTTTTTTTTTTTTGGCCGTGCCACCTGGCTTGCTGGATCTTAAGTAGGGGGCTCTCATTGCCAAGAGGCAGTGGATTGCAAGCCTACGTGCGTTTTTTATGGAGTTGCCTTTACTCGCTGTGCCCCAGCCAGCCGCTCCGCATGGTCGCCTCTTCCTGCACTTCACTGACCACCTTCATCTTCGCTTCTTTAATATCCTGGCCGATGCTGACCTTTGGGTCAGCTCAGGATCTGCCTCTGCTCACTCCTTTCCTCTTGACTGTGGAAACTCTGTTCCTTCCTTCACATTCCAGTCATTTTGATTGTTGGACCTTTTGGGTTATTCACGGCAGAAGCTCTGAATTCTGTTGGATTCTCTCTCTTCCCCTGAAAAGTGCTGGACTTGGTTCTCAGAAGCAGCTGAGCTCCTGGCTGGTCTCCTGAACTCTGTTGTGTGAGGGGGAGTCTGTCTCGGTTACCTCCGCCCGTCACATCTCTAGTCCTGGTCTGGGTGGGGTGGGGGGCGGCATTGCTGCCCCCTCATGTGCGGGAATGCAGGCCCTTCTGTGGGGGGGGGCACCAAGATCCCTGCTCAGCGCCGCCTTCTGGGCTGCTATTTCTGTCGGCTCAGCCCCGTGCTGGCTGCCTGGGGGCGGCAGGTGCCTGTGGCCATCTGTGCTGATCTCGGTCTCCCTTGGCTTCCAGCCATCTGGCAGCTCCATCTTCAGCCCTCTGCCCACCCCCCAGCCCAGGTGACCACGGCCCCTTGCTGTGGCCCCACACACCTGGTGGGCAGGGGAGGCCCTGAGGGAAAAGCTGCCCCATCTGCGGGGGGCCTTCCCCCTCCCCCCTCCCCCTCGGGATTGGATCCACCGCCCCCCCCATTCCTGCCCCACCTGCCTGGGCCTTTCTCCCTGCCCCTCCCCGGGGTTCAGTACCCTGCCACCCCCATTCCTGCTTGCTTTAGTTGCTTTCAAGCCTTCAGATCATTGTGTCTTGTGCTCCGTGGTGACTGCTCTGGTCACCAGAAGGGCAGCTGCTCCTTCCTTTCTGGGTTTGGAGGCTGCACACGCAGAGCAGGAGTGCGCTCTTGCTGCTCGGCAGCCAATTCTTCAAAAATTTAATTTCTGCATATTTCATGTTTGTAAACAATTTACTAGTCCTGTTTTTAAAATACTTGATCGTATCTGGTTTTTGCAGTTATAACCAACGTCTTAATCACAAAATGCACTCATATGTTCACACGTTTCTGATCATATACTTTAGAAAAGTCCCCAATATGCATAACGAAAGGGCATTTTTTTCTTCGTTGAAATATGGTTCACATACTGTGGAATTCACACCTTTAAGGTGCACAGTCCAGTAGTTTGTTCACAAACTTGTACGGCCATCACCACCATCTGATCCCAGATCATTTCCCCTCCCAAAGAAGCCCCGGACCCGTTAGCCGTCACTCCCCACCACCCGCAGGCTCCAGCTGCGCCAACCTGGTTTCTGTCTCTGTGGCTTTGCCAGTTCTGGATGTTTCTTGGAAACGGAATCACACAACATGTGGCCTTTTGTGTCTGGCTTCTTTCACTGAGCAGCGTGTTTTCAGGGTCCGTCCACGTAGCCTGGGTCAGAATTTCATTCCTTTTTATGGCTAAACATTAGTTGTCGCACCGCATGTTTCTTCACTCAACCATTGGTGGACATTCGGGTTGTTTCTACTTCTTGACTCTTGTGGACAGTGCCCTGAACATTTTTGCACAGCTGTTTGTGTGGACATGTGTTGTCACTTCTCTTGGGTGCATACCTGGGAGCAGAGCCGCTGGGTCCCACGGTGGCTCAGGGTTCATCACTTTCTGAGGAGCCACCAGACTTTGCCAGGGCGGCTGCCCATCCTGCATCCACCACCGTGTGTGCCGTGTGCCTTGCCCACGGCCTCACCACCACCTGTCCCTGATGAGCACGGCGGGGGGGCGACCCTCACTTCCCCCGGGGGTTGGCGAGGATGCCCCCTTGCTGAGACTATGGGAGTGGAGGAGACCACAGTGTCCCCCCTATCAGGCCGGCTGGACAGCGGGCGGGCGGGTGGCTTGAATCTGGGGTGGCGCCGACGGCACAGAAAGCCGAACCTCATCCCAGCAGGGAAGTGCAACGGGAAAACGGTTTAACTTTCAGTTTTACATTTTTCATTAATTTTTGTGGACCTTTCCTTCACAGAATAAAATTACAAGTAAATTAGACACATCCCTTCCCCTCTGTGAAAATTCTCCAAAGACAGGTGGCATGAAAAAGACGGAGCGAGGCGTTTCCACCTGGTCGGTCCCGAGGTTACTTTCAGGGCACCGTGTTGAGTCAGCTGCGTGGGTTTTGTCTTTCACGTAGGAATAGCCCACAGTCATGGCCACACTCATCCCACATTTAAGGGTCCAGGAGCTGAATTCCTGTTGTGCAGAACTTCCCCCTCGACCCACCGTGGGACACGTGCTGACGTGCGTGTCCGTCGGGTCAGCCAGGAGCGTCTGCCGCAGCTGGATCGCTGAGTACCCCACCGTGAAAGGTTGGGCTTTGCATTTCATTTGTAATTTTATGAATTTCTAAGAAAGAAATACAACGTGAAATCCTTTTATCCTTAAAATCCTGTTTGGCGGAAGGATGCTCAGCCTTTAGTGAGGGGCTTGAGCCTACTTCCCCTGCCAAGGCATCCGACACGTTCCCACATCCTGAGCTTTGAAAATGACTGGAGTTCTTACAGGTGTGTTTGTCCTCTCTCCGGAGCTGTAGGTGTGACGTGTCCTCCAGTAGTTTTCCTGTAAGCTGATCACATGGCCGGGGGAAGCTAGGCATCCGTCCTGTCTGACTGCCACGAGTGGGTGGACGCCAGTGTCCTTTTGTGTGCTGGTGTCACGAGGCTCCTCGGGTGACCTGGTTAAGTTGCTTGCAGACGTGGGTTGACCACCCTGTGCACCCTGTGTGTTTACCCTTCGTAATGTGCAATGTGTCTGATCCCTGTGGCCCCGTGATGACTACAGCGCCTCGACACTGGGTTCTTGGGAACCAGACTCCTCGGAGAGCCTGTTCCCCAGGATCCTCTGGGGGCTTCAGGGGGCTCGGGGGGGCTGAGAGGCCCCGACCTGAGTCACGTGTGAGTGAGGGGACGCAAAACGTGTCCCTGAAGCAGGTGGCGGCAGCGAGAAGCGGCCGGCGGGGCCCGGGGGACGATGAGCCAGGAGACCAGGTGGGGAGCACCGGTGGCTGTTGTGGAAAGGCTGCTGGACACCCTGACGTCGCCAGGGTGAGACGGAGCCCCCCAGCTGGACGGTTGGGGGAGGGCTGCCCCGGAGAACTCTTCTGGAAGGTCCTGTCCACGGCAGCCTCCTTAGGGTGCTGGGGCTTGGTGGGGAGGACCGGACGAGTGAGGCCCCGGGACCCCTAGGAGGAGGCTGAGCCCTCGCTCCCTGGCTCCCTGGGAGGGCGCAGGTGCTGGCGGCCCAGAGGGGGAAGCAGGGCTGCCTGCTTGGACGCTGTCTGTGGAATTTCTTGAAAAGTCACGTTTTAGCCCTGCTGAACTATTAAGGAGATTTTGCCAGTTTTAACCATGGGGCATTTGTGTTGTGTGTATATAGTTAGCTCAGCAGAGATTAAACAGGGCGGAAGACCAGACGCCCTTCCGTTCAAGGGCGCTGTGTCCATCCAGCACAAGCCAGCCACGTGGCTGCAGGGCACCGGGCCGCCTGCCACGGCCCTGGCTGGGGGAGCGCGCGCACTCTGGGCCCCATCCCTGTGCTCTGGCCTCTGTTCATGCCTCCCGGCTCCTTCTCAGGCCTTCGATGATCTTCCCAACTTCCTTTTCTAGAGGGAATTGTGGCCCGAAGAGTAGCAGCGGCGGGCGGTCTGGATGGTGCCTCTGGCTGCACCGCAGACGCTGTTCTCAGTGCTGGAAGAGAGCCGGTGCCCGCGGGTCAGTCCGGTGACACCTCTTCCAGGCTGCAGACGTGCCTCCTGGCCGAGCCAGGGCGGGGGGAGGTCTCTGGCTTCTCTCTTCTTATCAGCCCCCGGCCCCCCTCGTGGACTCGTCTCACTCCAGGGCCGCAGGGCCCAGGCCCAGCACATGCGCATTTGGGGCAGGTCGGAGGGTTCCATTTGTGGAGTGATTGCCCCTTTTCCTCCCTTAGTCACCCGGGGTGGCGGTCCCCCTCCTGGACAGCGGTGATCTAGGAATATTTCCAGAATTCTTCTCCGTGGGGGATCTGTCTCTTGTACATTTGTTTGTACCTTTGTTTCTATCAAGAGGGGCTCACAGCACCCGTGTTACTTGTTTTGCTCATCCGGTTTGGCTTTGGCGGCTGGAGCTTTCAGTCGGCTCCCACGTCCCTTACCTGCTGCTCAGAGCACCTCCCTCCTTTCTGGTGCTAGAAGATGCTCCAGGCCCATCTTGGGGGTTCCCTGCCCCAGCCCTGGAATCAACCGTTTCTCCAGGGAGAACTGGTTCCTTTATTGGAGAACGAATGCTCTTAGGAACCAAGATCTGGGCGCTCTCGGCTGGCAGCAGGGAAGCAGTGGGTCCGACCAGTGTGTGCAGACACAGCCCGAGGGCTCTGTGGCCATCCGTCTCCGTCTGTGTGTCAGCCGGCGTGTCTGAGCCAGATCTCCTGCCCCAGGTTAGCTTGGGTTAAGAAGTAATTCCCAAGGGGATGTGTTGGGAGCCCGGGGTCGGAAGTTCTTGCCGCACAAGAGCGACTCCTGCTTCACAAGGTGTACTCACGACACAGGCTCTTCATGCAGTTAAGAGGTATTTATTGAGCGGTGGCTGTTTTCCAAGAACTGTGCTGGTGCCAGGAGCACCAACATGGCAGGTCCAGGTGAGCAGGACTCGCAGGCTCGCGGGGGACAGGGTGTGACACGAGGCCGCTTCCCTGAGGACTTCCAAGCTGAGAGGCAGGAGGGTCCATGGGGCCCCCAGCCTCACAGGCAGCCGCACCTCTGCTCCCACTAACTGTGAGACCTTTGCTCTCCCTGGAGGAATTTCTATGTGTGGTTACAGACTTCGGTTTTTTTCTGTAAGTATTTTGTTCTTTAAAGTAGGGACAGTGGACAAGCTAACTTAGTAGTATCTCAGAGTCCCCGTAATGTGCGTGTTTCCTGAAGCGAGTGAGGCGGGTAGCGGGGGTTCGGGGTGGAGCGTGTCAGTCAGCGCTGGGCAGAGAAGGGAGCTGCAATCCAGAACAGGAACCAAGAAGCAATTTGCTGCTTTGCATATACTCTCGGGGGTAGCGGTGTTATGAACGGGCATCTGGTGTGGCTCATGGGTGTGCAAGTCACGCACTCACCCGCTGGCTGGGAGCAGGGGCCTGGCTTGCAGTCAGTGCAGCCAGGTGCGCCGGGCAGCGTGGGTCGCGGCTGCACCCGCCAGCGCTAGCGGTGCCACTGGAGCCCCCTCCCTAGCTGCTTAGAAGGAGTGGCTCCTTCGCGTCTTGTGGGGAAGACACACAGAAGACCCACCTAATGGAGCTGCGTGGCTGGGCCGGGGGTGCCTGGGCTGTGGATGAGGGTCCGGCTGGGGGACTGCAGGGCCTGACCGCTCAGGAGACGATCCTGACAACTGAGAATCCTGGCCTTCCTCAGTTTGGTTTCCTACACGTACTTGGTGGCAATGAAATCCCCTGGTATTTGGAGCAAGGTTGGCGCATCGGTGTGATCCGGAGCCCTGCTTCCCGCTCAGCAGGTGCCCACCCAGCATCTGGGCAGCGGGGGGCGGGGACGCGGGTCGCCTGTCCCTGCGACTGACGCCTGTGTCCTCTTGCAGCAGTTCTGTGTCAACTGCGGCCGGGAGGCCCTGAGCGAGTGCACCGGCTGCCACAAGGTCAACTACTGCTCCACCTTCTGCCAGCGCAAGGTAGGCCCCCCACCCCCGTGCCACCTCCGCACTGTCCCTGGGCTCCGGCAAAGCCCCGAGGCAGCCACACAGGCCGTGGCCATGGAGGCCGCTGCTCCCCAGTGACCTTGACCTTGTCACGGTCAGTGCTCCCCAGCCCTGGACGCCTCGTCATAGACCCTGAAAGTCAGTGCGGTTGTACGTGTAGGCGTCTGATTCTGAGAAGATTAAAGAGTGTTCTGGAGTAGCAGTTGCTAGTTCAGGTTTTTACCACTTTTCTCACCCTTACTCAGAGTGAGGGGCCAAGCCGTTGACTGGGGCCTGTGGGGTTATCCTCTCCTCTTAGAAACTTTCCACGATTAAAAAAGGTAACTTGGGCTTCCCTGGTGGCGCAGTGGTTGAGAGTCCGCCTGCCGATGCAGGGGACACGGGTTCGTGCCCCGGTCCGGGAAGATTCCACATGCCGTGGAGTGGCTGGGCCCGTGAGCCATGGCCGCTGAGCCTGCGCGTCCGGAGCCTGTGCTCCGCAACGGGAGAGGCCACAACAGCGAGAGGCCCGCGTACCGCAAAAAAAAAAAAAAAAAAAGGTAACTTGCCGGGTGGACAAATAGTAAAAAATCCCACCCCTGGTGCCTGTGACTTGGAGCTGCATCTGCGGACACAGCCTCTGCTGCACAGGGGACCCTGTGCCTGGCGGCTTCCCAAAGCGCCCCATCCTCAGATGTCCTCGGGAGGGAGGTGGGCAGGAATGACCCCCAAGACCAGGGTGTGTGGGACGTGGCATCTTCCTCCTCTGCGTCTCAGGGCTTCCTGGGGGGCTGCAGGGGTCAGCACAGCGCGGAAGGTGTGTCCAGGGGCTCCCAGCTACGCTCCTGAGCCCTGGCCCGTTCCCGGGGCGGGAGACTTGGGAAAGAGACCCGCAGGTCTGCTTTCCTTGGTGTCACCTATGGCTCGTGTGCTGAGGAGAGGGCCCGCATGCCTGCTGCGCTCGGGGACGCTGGGAGGAGCCCAGGCAGCCAGGAGGAGCCGGTGGGGTGGACGGGCTTCTGCTGGCTCGTGATCCGAGAGGGCGGCTGATCGGTGACTCTTCCCTGACTTTGAACCATCAGAGGAAGATTCGTGGGTTTATTTCTTGATGGAGTCATTTTAGCCAGATAACACTTTGTCTAAATGCAAGCTGCCGTCTTGGAACCTCTCTTGGTGAATTGGGCAGTTATATTTCAGGTATAACCTTGTTGACAAAGACTCCATTTCTTCCGCTGACTGTGTTAGGTTTGTGCTCCTGTGACTCGCTGCCGTGATAAAGGCATAGGCTTTGGTTTTATTGGGTTGGCCACAAAGTTCCTTCGGTTTTGAAGTAAAAACAAAAGACACATTTTTCATGTTTCCCAACAACTTTATTGAACAACGTATTCACCGTTTTGTTCCACTACCTTCTGCCATCTTTCAGGCAACTTCATGATTCCATCTTCCCAAAACTTTTCATCTTTTTGAGCAAAGAACTGTTCCAGGTGCCTTTTACAGTCTTCCCGGGAATTGAAATTTTTTCCATTAAGAGAATTTTGTAAAGACCAAACTCAATGGAAATCCGAAGGGGCAATGTGTGGTGAATACAGCGGATGAATCAGAACTTCCCAGCCAAGCTGTAACAGTTTTTGCCTGGTCATCAGAGAAACATGCGGTCTTGCATTATCCTGATGGAATATGATGCGTTTCCTGTTGACTCATTCCAGATGCTTTTCGTCGAGTGCTGCTTTCTGTTGGTCTAATTGGGAGCAGTACTTGTTGGAATTAATCTTTTGGTTTTCCAGAAGGAGCTCATAATAGAGGACTCCCCTCCACTCCCACCATATACACATCACCTTCTTTGGGTGAAGACCGGCCCTTAGTGTGGTTGGTGGTGGTTCATTTCGCTGCCCCACGATCTCTTCTGTTCCACATTATCGTACAGTATCCACTTTTCATTGCCTGTCACAATTTGTTTTAAAAATGGAACGTTTCCATTACGTTTAAGTAGAGAATCGCATGCAGAAATATAGTCAAGAAGGTTTTTTTCGCTTAACTTATGTGGAACCCAGGCATCAAAGCGATGAACAGAACCAAGCTGGTGCAAATGATTTTCAAGGCTTGATATGGAGATTTTGAGTATGTTGGCATCTCCCGCGTGGGTATAACGTTGATTGTTCTCAATTATTGTTTTAATTTGATAGCTTTCAACTTCAACTGGTCTACCCGACTGTGGAACATCGTCCAGCGAGAAATCTCCAGCACGAAACTTCGCAAACCACTTTTGACACGTTCGATCAGTTACAGCACCTTCTCCACGCACTGTGCAAGTCTTTTTTGGGGGGGGTTTCAGCTGCGTTTTTACCTTTCTTGAAATAGTAAAGAATAATATGCCGAAAATGTTGCTTTTTTCCTTCAATATTAAAATGGCTACACAAAAATTCACCAATTTTTTTTTTTTTTTTTTTTTGCGGTACGCGGGCCTCTCACTGTTGTGGCCTCTCCCATTGCGGAGCACAGGCTCTGGACGCGCAGGCTCAGCGGCCATGGCCCACGGGCCCAGCCGCTCTGTGGCACCTGGGATCCTCCCGGACCGGGGCACGATCCTGTGTCCCCTGCATCGGCAGGCGGACTCTCAACCACTGCGCCACCAGGGAAGCCCTGATAACCTTTTTTTAAATGCATGGTGATATGACAGCTGTCACAATACAGTCTAACAAAATTGTTTCGAATGAAGTTAAAGACAATTAAACGCTACTAGAGCCATCTTATGGAAAAAAAACACTCTTTGGCCAACCCAATATTTACAAAAATCAGTGTACAGTGAAGTTCAAAAACCGTTAATTTTCACGTGGGATCCATCGTGAACACTCGGTAGGACCTGAAAAAACTTAAGCTCTGGGCTCCTTGTAATAAATGGTGGTGCCGACAATACAGCTTCTGGGCCTGCCCACTGTGCTCCCCAGAATTCTGTGTGCTCCCCAAAGACCTGGAAAGGTAGTTAATGTTACTCACCTTCTTACAAGTTGGACAAGGGCCATGAATTATTTTGGCTTTTACGTGCAGACTTTATTTTCTTTGCAAATCCCGTGTCAGGTGTGTGTGTGTGTGTGTTTTACATCTTCATCGAGGTAGAATACATACCATAAAATCCACTAATTTTAAGGGTACGATTCAGTGGGTTTTAGTAAGTTTGCATTTGGGCAAACATGACAATTTGGTTTTAGAACTTTCCATCACCCCCGAAAGCCCCCTCGGCCCACACCCCAGCCGCTGGCAACCACGAATCTCTTTCTCTGTAGATGTGCTTCTTCTGGACATTTCACGTAGCAGGAGTCGTATAACATGTGGTCTCCCGCGTCTGGCTTCCTCTGACCAGCGTGTTTTCAAGGTTCATCCACGTGGAGCCTGAGTAGCGTCCACGGTGTGGCTGGACCTCGTCTTGTCCTCCAGTCCTCAGCCAACGGACATCTGAGTGGTTCCCGCCATGTGACTGTCGTGAACACTCACGAGCGAGCTCCAGGGTGGAGACAGGTTTTTGTTTGTCTTGGCTACATGCGTACATGGATTTGCTGAGTCATATGGTAAACTTGTGTTTAACTTTAGTAAGAAGCTTCCCAGGTTTTCCGAAGTGACTGCACCCCCTCCAGTGGCGGGTCCACCCGTGTCCACAGCGCTGGCTCTTGCTTTCTGGTCGTAGCCCTGCTACCGGGTGTGAAGCGACATCAGTGCGTTCAGTCTGCATCTCCCTGATGTCTAAGGGTGCTGAGCATCGTTGTGTGTGCTGATCGGGCGTTGTATATCTTTTGGGGGGAAATGTCTATTCAGATCTTTTGCCCGTTTTTAAATGGGATCGTTTCTCTTCTTATCGAGTGTGGAGATGTCTGTGTATATCCTGGATACAAGTCCTTTATCAGATATGTGATTTCCAAGTACTTTCCCCCAGTCTGTGACTTGTCTCTTTATTTCTTAATAGTGTCATTTGAAGGGCAAAAGTTTTTTTAATTTTGATGAAATCCAGTTTACTTTAAAAAAATTTTTATTATCTATTATTTTTTATTTTTGGCCTTGCCATAAGGCTTATGGGATCTTAGTTCCCGACCGGGGATCAAACCCGGGCCCCCTGCGGTGGAAGCATGGAGTCCTAACGCCTAGGGAAGTCCCAAGAAGTCCAGTTTATTAAAAAAACATTTTTAATGGAGATCATGCTCTTGGTGTCATATCTCAGAACTTTTGCCTGACTCAAGGTTAGGAAAATCTCCTATTTTCCTCTAAAACATTTATAATTTTAGCTCTTTTTTTTCTTTTTTTTTTTTTTTTCGGCCGCATAGCATAGCTTGCAGGATCTTAGTTCACCAACCAGGGATTGAATCTCAGCCATGGCAATGAAAGTGCCGGATCCTAACCACTGGACCACCAGGGAACTCCCTTTAAGCTCTTACTTTTAGATTTATGACCCATCTTGAGTTAATTTTTAGGTATGGTGTGAAACACTGTGGACTTGAGCCCAGCACACATGAAGTTTTACGTACTGTATAGACTTACAGAGTCAGGTAATCTACATAGTCAGGTAATTTACAAACTAAAATTTTATTCTTTTGAGTCTAAAAATAACAGGTGCTGGAGAGGGTGTGGAGCAAAGGGAACCCTCTTACACTGTTGGTGGGAATGTAAATTGGTGCAGCCACTATGGAGAGCAGTATGGAGGTTCCTTACTAAACTAAAAATAGAATTACCATATGACCCAGCAATCCCACTCCTGGGCATTTGTCCAGAGAAAACTCTAATTCGAAAAGACACATGCACCCCAGTGCTCATAGCAGCTCTGTTTACAATTGGCAAGACATGGAAGCAACCTAAATGCCCATCAACAGAGGAATGGATAAAGAAGATGTGGTTCATACATACAATGGAATATTACTCAGCCATTAAAAGGAATGAAATGATGCCATTTGCAGCAACGTGGATGGACCTAGAGATTAGCATTCTGAGTGAAGTAAGTCAGGAAGAGAAAGACAAATACCATATATCACTTATATGTGGAATCTAAAATATGACACAAATGAAATTATTTACAAAACAGAAACAGACTCACAGACATAGAGAACAGACTTGTGGTTGCCAAGAGGGAGTGGGGTGGGGGAGGGAGGGGTTGGGATTAGCAGCTGCAAACTATTATCCACAGGATGGGTAAACAACAAGGTCCTCATGTGTAGCATAGGGGACTATATTCAATATCCTGTGATAAACCATGATGGAAAAGAATGTGCAAAAGAAAAAGTATATGTATATAACTGAGTCACTTTGCTGCACAGCAGAAATTATACAACACTGTAAATCAACTAAGCTTCAATAAAAAATTTTTAAAAATTTATTCTTTTGATATACAGGCAGACCTTGTTTTATTGCACTTCTCAGATGCTGTGTTTTTACAAATTAAAGGTGTGCGGCAGCCCTGCCTTGTCAGGTGGAGGTTATCATTTTTAGGAATAGAGTGTCTTTGAATTAGGTTTGTACAGTCACACATTTAATAGACTACAGTGTAGTGTAAAAGTGATCTGTATAAGCCCCGGGAAACCTGAAATCTTGTGTGACTTGCTTTATTGCTACATTTGCTTTATTCTGGAACTGAACCCGCAATGTCTCTGAGGTATGCCTGTAATGATTTGAAATTTTACTTTTTTATTATAAAAATAAGGCAACACGTTGTAGAAAATTCGGAAGACGTAGGACAGCACGAAGATAGGCAGCTGGAGCCCTGCCCTCCGGGGCTCACTGCTGGTCTCTGTTCTTCCGAGTGTGTGTGATGTTCATTCAAGTCTTGTCATGGCTCACCAAACCCTAACCTCTCCGTGCGTCTTGGGGCCCGTGTCTCCACTAACCACGTCCCATCGGGCCCCCAGAGCGAGCCCTGCTCCAGGCCAAGTTCGGCTCCATTTCCCGCCCGTAACGGGCGATGGCAGCTCCCACCCTGACGGGGGGCGTTGCGGGGCGGGGGGGTGGACGTCCTCCCCGACCTCCCTGGGGGCCGCGGCCTCCCAGCCCCTCTGTGGACACGTGGCTGGCTCCGGCGCAGTCCTTTCACTTTTGCGATGATAAGTAATACGGCTGGGCAGCAACATCGGAGACAAGTATTCCTCTGCAGGTGTGAGTGTTTTCGTTTAGATCCCAGGGAGGAAGCAGCAGGATCAGAGTGTGGACGTGTCTCAAGGGTCATCCTGGGTAGTTGCCTTCGGAGCGGGTCCCTAAACAGGAGGGTGGGCGAGGCTGGGAGCCCCCTGCCCCGGAGGGCTGGCCGCTCAGCACGTGCACACCCACTCCCGGGCACAGCCTTCTCACTCTGAACCGTAACACGGAGTCTGTCCTTCCTTTCAGGACTGGAAGGACCACCAGCACATGTGTGGTCAGTCGGCAGCTGTCACCGTGCAGGGGGACGACGTCCATGTCGCCGAGGGTGTGATCGAGAAGGTCACCGTGTGAGGGCTCGCGGGGCCTCTGTGGCCAGGAAGGAGCCCCGAGGACGGGGGCCGCTGAGGACGAGGAGGAAGTTGCTGGCCAGGTTACGAGTGGACGTCGCGTGACCGGCGCCCGGGCAGCTTGCTCCTGCCGCCAGGCCCCGAAGCGGGCGGGCGGACGGCCGGTGGACACGGCCTGGGCCCTCCATGCCGCTCGCGGTGCTTTTTTTTATCCCTTGGATGGTGAGCGTCCGGTCTTCCCTACGGGTGTGTCGTGTTCCGTAACACGCGTGTACATACATGTGTCTGTCAGTAAAGTTGGCGCCCCTGCCCCATGCGGACTGGTGACTCCAAGCTCCAACCTCCCCGAGGCCCCGGGGGCCCGATCATGCAGTTCGGAAGCCGAGACCGTATGGGGCCCAGCCCGGCGGGACGGGAGGCTGGCACCTGCTGCCCAGGAGCTGGGGCCCCAGAGCTGCCAGCCGGGAAGGCCGAGCCGCCGTCCAGTCTCAGGGACGGCTCGGCGTCTGGACGTGCCACCTTCCCTTTGCACAGAGCGCGCCCGGGACCCCTGGGGACCCGCCCAGGGTGGCTCTTGCCTGCTCCCGGCTATCCTCGCCCAACTCTTGCGGGCTGGGGGCCTCGTCCCTGGCCTTCCCGGCGCCCTGCCCAGCCTGTCCCCAAGCCTGGGTTCCAGGAAAGCTTGCGGTGCCCCGTCTTCTGTGCACTGAGAGATGGACTTTGACCCCGACGCTCGCCTCACTGTTGCATCTCCTTCACACCTCCGGCCCCGCACCTCCCGGCTCCTGCTTCCAGAAGGTTCTTCATAGCACACGGAGACTTGCCTTTTGGGCCACGGGCTCCCCGGTGAGCCGAGGGGGTGGCACCCACGCCCGTCCCCCCGCGCCCAGCCTGGCTCCAGGTGGGGAAGGACCTGCCCCCAGAAGCCCCTCTGCCTCCGTTCCGTCGGCCTCTGCGGGCTAAGCGGGTTTGTTTGGGTTTTATTTGTTTTGTCGTCCCGCCTCTCCACCACCTTGGGGGAGGCCAGGCCCGGCCCCTGGGGTTTGCACAGCATGAAGGTGGTGGGAAGTGAGGACGGGGGGTGGGGGCCACGTCGGCCTCAGCAGAAGGGGCTGCACCCCCAGAAGGAACCCCCCCCAAACCTGAAAAGGCTAAAATGGCGACTTAGGTGGGCAGCGCCCACAGGGAAAGGCTTCCAGGTCCCTCCCTGGCGTCCAGCTCCAGGCAGCGGCCTCCCTGTGAGCAGATTCGGAGGCCTTGGGACCAGGCCCTGCAGGGAAGCCATCCTGGGTGAGGGTTTTCTGGGATCGGGGCGGCTTCTCCTCCCCTTCTCCTTAACGTAGAATCCTGGGGACCGCACGTGTTGGGGGCAGTTTTCCAAAGTGTATCGTTTCTAAGCCTTTGAAGCTATCTCTGCATAACCCCGGCCATCAGGCTCCTTCTGGAAATTGCCATCCAAGCGCCAAGGGTGCGTTGACACCCTCAGTTCTGTGTCAGCACTTCTGATGGCTTCTGCCAGACGCAGCCGCGGGGGCCAGGCCAAGGCTTCTGACCGTGTGCGGTGCGGCAGCCGTCCGGGTGCTGCGGGTCCTCTGAGCTGGGGCTGCGGTGACGCTCGGCATCAGTGGGCCTGGGACCCTCGAGGCACCTGCTGAGCCCCCGGGTCAGCCAGGCTCTGCATATCTGCACCTGTTCCCCCAGTGCCCGCCTTGTCCCTGTGCCCACCTTGTCACTCCCTAGTGTCCACCTGTCCCCCCTGTGCCCGCCTTGTCCCCCTCTTGGGGGACACAGGAGTCTGCCCACAGGGCCAGGGGGGACAGCGCCGGACACCAGCAGATCCCAGCCCATCTGCAGCCCCACCTCCGGAAGACATGCACTTACTGGCCTGGCCTGTCGGGGGCACGGTCACCCCCTCCCTAGTATAGGAGATGAGAAGGGTACATGGAGGGGGACGTGGCCTTGCTCCACACAGACCCCTGGGCTGGTGGGCATGGCAGCTGGTGCCCACGGCTGGCGGGCAGGGGTGCTGCTACTTGAGACCCTCTTGGCAGTGGCAGACACCAGCTCTGACCACCTGGAGTGACCACAGAAGGCCCAGCAGGCGCACGTCGGGGCACATCAGAGATGGGTGGCAGGGCACGGGCGTGGGGTGTGGACCTGAGGGACGAGCCAGGTGGCAGGGCCAGCGGCCGCAGTCAGGGGCCCTTTGCTCCGACCCTGACCCTGACCCTGCCGTCAGCCTGATGGTCCCTTCAAGTCTGAGGTTCCCAGGAGGGACCACCAGCCCAGCTCTGAAGCAAGTGTCTTGCCCGGGTGAGGCTGTGCCATCTGGGGCTCCTCCCGGGAGGAGACCCAGGGTATCCGCTGCAGCCATCCTCATGCTTCACAGGCAAGAAGGTGCTGGAAGCTGAAGCAGCCAACAGACCTGGGGTCCGGCCCTGGGCCCCCTCCCCCACTCCCATTTTGTGTTGGTTCCTGTGTGGTGCAGGGACACAGCACCCCATACTGGCCCCCAGTCCATCAATACTCGGTTCCTCGAGGGCCAGTCTCTCCCAGGAGGATAGGGGCAGGCTGGTCCTGGGGGGTGGTTAGGTGGGGCTTCCCAGGGGAGGCTGCAGCTGAGAGTCTGAGCAGGAAACGGTGCTCACCCAGAGAGGGGAACAGGGTGGCCCCCTCTCCACGGAATATTTTAGCACGCTGAGGGTGGGCCTGATGCCGTGGCCCTCACAGCCCATAGTTTCTCATGTTCAGAGGAGAACTTGACACCGGCAGTGGCCGGCTTGGTCACAGTTCCTGACAGGAGCGCTCAGCCACAGTACTGGGAACAGCGGGTGCCCATGGCGGGGGACTTGGGAGGGTCCAGGTGAAGTCCAAGTGGGGCTGTCTCGGGTTGAGGGGCGGGCCACGCTGTGGGCGGGAGAGGGGCAGCCACTCCCTGCTCTGCCCACTTGCTGGGCAGAGGATGGCTGAGTGCCTTGTGGGCCTGCACTGGCCCTCCCTGGAGGGAGGCTGCCCCCGTGAGCCCACCCAGCACCCAGGCCCCCTGTTCCTCCAGGCTTTGGGCATCTATGGGCAAGTCAGGAGCTGGCAGGGAGCTGTGCTCCGACCTTGAGGCAGCTGCCAAAGCAGTGGCAGGGGCAGGTCAGCTGCATTTTGCAGGGACAGTGGATGGGGCCACCAGGACGAGGGGAGGAGGCTGCTGGCCTGGGAACAGCTGTCGGGTCGGGGTGGGCTGCAGCTGGCCGGGTGTGTTGGGGAGGGAACCTGTTCGGGGAGGGTGTGAGTCGGGGCAGTCTTCCCAGGCAAGGGCTGGCCCTCTTCCCAAGGCTTCTGGGGCAGGGCAGACCTGGCTTGGTGGGGTCTCTTCTCTGGGCTTCCTCCGAAGGAAGGAAGGGGTTAACTGGCCGGATGAGGGTTAGTGGAGGCCTGGGCTCCTCCTCCTTGCCCCTCCCCCGCCTCCAAGAGTCTTCCCAGCAGGTGTTGGGGATCTGTTTAATAACTCCTACAAACCCTCAGGCGAGGCGGGGTGCTGAAGAGGGGCTGCGGTGCCAGCGGTCTGCTCAGTAGCAGGGGCGCAGAGCCTTGCGGAAGACGGTCCGGAACCCGGCGTTGAAGACGGTGTAGATGACGGGGTTGAGGGCGCTGTTGACGTAGCCCAGCCAGGTGACCGCGCTCACCAGCCGCGGGGGCACGGCGCACGTGGGACACAGCGCCCGGGAGATGTGCACGACAAAGAAGGGCGTCCAGCAGAGCAGAAAGGCCCCTGGGGGCGGGGTTGGGGCTGTCGTGAGCGGCTCCCTGCCACGCCCCCCGCCCCGGGCACCGCCTCACACCCTGGGCGCTGCAGTCTTCCCCCCTCTGCCCACGTCCCCTGGCCGGTACCCACCGACCACCACAGGCAGGACTCTCATAGCTTTGCGCTCCCGGCCCGAGATCTTGGCGCGTCTCCTCCTGCGGGCCCGCAGCGGGGGTTCGGCCGGCATGGCGTCCGAGGGCAAGACGGCATCCGAGGCTGGGGTGGCGTCGGGGGGCGGGGTGGCGTCGGGGCCCGGGATGGCGTCGGGGGGCGGGGTTGCGTCGGGGGCCGGGATGGCGTCGTGGGGCGGGATGCAGTCTGGGGCCGGGATGGCATCCGGGGGCACGGCGGCATCGGGGGCCGGGATGCCATCGGGGGGCGGCGGGCCGGGGCCGCTGGGGCGGCGGGGCGCACGGCCGTGCAACTTGGCGCGGCGGGCTGCCTCCCAGCGCCGAAGGCCCCGGAACGTGGCCCAGTAGAGCAGCAGCATGAGCGGGCAGGGCAGGAAGAAGGAGCACACGGACGAGTAGACCACGTAGTCGCGGTCCTCCAGGCGGCACACGGAGGGATCGCGGCTGCGCGCGTCGTTGAGGCCGCACAACACGGGTGCCGCCACCGCTGCCGACAGCAGCCACGTGGCGCCGATAAGCAGCAGCTGGCGGCCACTGCGGCTCTGGCGGTTGTAGTGCAGCGGCACGGCCACCGCCACGAACCTGCGGGGAGCGTGGTGAGGGCGGCGGGGCCGGGGCGGCCCTACAGGGGACGGGGCGGTGGGGGCGGCCTACCTGTCCACGCTGATGGCGCACAAATTGAAGATGGAGGCCGTGCACAGCATGACGTCCATGGCCATGAGCGCGTCGCAGAGGCCAGGGCTCAGCAGCCACACGCCGCCCTGGACCTGGGCGCAGGGAGGGGCCCCGTAGCAACAACAGACACAGGACGCTACCCTCCCCCAGCCGCCTGCCCAAGCTGTCCTTCTGACCCCCAGTGGTCCGGGAGCAGAGGGGGCTGAATATCAGAGGGGAGGGGAGTGGAGGGGAGGGGAGTGAGCCGGAGACAGCTGGGCAGTCCTGCCCGCCCCTCAAGCTGGGCGCCAAGAGATGACCCCCTTCCTTTCTCTTAGAACTGAGAAAGGCCTTGGGGGGGATCCTGGGGGGGGGCATAGTCACCTGAGGACTGCGATCTCTGATGCTGTGGGGCTCAGGGTACCGTGGGGCCCCTCCCTGCGCAGGTGGGGACCCTGCGGCCCAAGAGCGTGAGCCCAGCACCCCTATACCACCCCCCAGCCCCTGCAGACAGCTAAGAGTCAGTGTCTGTGGAAACTCGCTCTCTGGGCCTCTGGACGTGCCATTTCACTCCTGTCCCCTCACCCGTAAGAGAGGGCGAGGATGGCACCCACAGCATTGTTACAAAGTAAAGTCCCCGGCGCCGTGCCCGGCGGTCCCACCAAGGGCAAAGGAGCAGACAGCCGCCCCCCTCTAAATCCCCTCCTGCTGATTTGGGGCGATTAGGAGCTTAAGAGCCGTCATTGTGACGTCTGTCTGCAGCTCGGGGTGGGGGGGGGGAGCGGCAGGTCACGTCTGTCCTTGTCCTGCTAGCCTCTGCCCCAGCCCTGCCCAGACTCACTGTGTCCACCTTAGAAAAATCAAGCCTCCCCTCCCCCATAGCCCAGGACGCTGTGTCCCCAGCTCAGCCCTAAGCAGCTTTTCTCTGCCCAAACTGCAGAGTGGACATGGCTGGCACCAAGGGGGACCGACCCAAGGGCCAGACCTGCTCTGGGGCTGGAGGCTCCTGGGCCCAGGACCCAAGGCCCACACCTGCGCCTTCCCTTGGTTCCACTGTCAGGCCCGGGTGTCCCCTCGCTCCAGCTGTGCTCACTGCCCTGCAGCTCCTGGCAGCTGAGCGTCCCTCCTGCTGGGAGCCCAGTCGGTGCGTGAGTGAGGGTCTCCTGCCCTGAAGTGTGCTGGTGTGTGCCCGCCTGTGGTCCTGCCTGGCTGTGGTGTGGCCTCGTGCAGTGACGTGTGTGTCTCTGTGCCCCAGGGGGAGCCGGCATGGGGGTAAGCCTGAATCTGCCTGTCTGTCCAGGATCGGCGGTGCCAGCTCCATGCTCACCCTTCCACCCTCTACACCTGGCTCCCCTGGGGGAGTGGAACCCGGCTGAGGGGGCTGAGTGGGGGGCTGGACTGCCAAAGTCGCCTGTTTCTGGGTTCTCTGCTTGAAGGACAGAGGCATCTCTTGGGTAACAGACACCAAGACAGAAAGGGAGAAGAGGAGAGAGGGGCAGAAAAGGGAGGGTGGACAGACAGCAAAGCGGGCAGATGGACAGCGAGATGGGGGAGGGGAGTGAGGCTCGGGGGTGCTGGAGGCTCCGGTCGTCCTGGGACCAGGCACGGCCCCCAACTCGAGGCTCTTGAGAGGCTAGGCGGCAGGGTCACGCTGGGTCCTCGGTGTGGCTCGGCACAGGGAACAAGGAGCAGGTGAGGGTGCACGTGCGGTCGCGACGCGGGCTCACCTCGGAGTAGACGAAGAGAGGCAGCACGAGCAGGGCGAGGAGGAGGTCGGCGGCCGCCAGGCTCAAGATGAAGTAGTTGGTGGGCGTCTGCAGGGCGCGCTCGGCCGCCACGCTCACGCACACGAGCGAGTTCCCTGCGAGCACCGCGCCGATGAGCAGCACGCCCCCCGCCAGCGCCGCCGCCGCCCCGGGGCCCCCCGCGCCGCCGCCCGTGCCGGGCCCGCGCCCAGCCAGCAGCCCGTCCGCGTCCGCGGCGCTGCGGTTCCCCATGGCGCACGGCCCCGCGCGCCCCGGCGGGAGCTCAGCACCGCGGACAGTGCCCAGGTCGGGAGCCGGAGCCCCGCCCCTCCGGCCCGCCCAGCCTGGTCTTAGTCCCGCCCTGTCCGCCCGGCTCGATGGACCCCCGGGGCGCTCTAAGTTGCATCCAGTCTTTGCCCATCTTGGACTTCTGCGCTCCGAGAGACCGGCAGGTGGGCAAATGCAACGACCCAAAGCGACCCGAATGAAGTGATATGATTGGCACGGGCGGGCCCAGCATCGCTCTGCGCCTGGAAGGGTTGGGGGGCGACGCGCTGGTCTGAGCCCCGAGAAACCGACGGGGTTGGAAGGTCGGCCCGACCATCGCACGAGACTCGCGGGCGCCCATGCCAGCGCCATCCCGCCCGGCCCCAGAGAGCCCCGGCGTCCCTACATGGACCCAAGCTGGGCGTCACCTCCCCAGGGACCCTGCTGGAGGCCCTCGAGGCAGAGGTGGAGCCACTTCTCACTCCATCCGGTTCAAGCATCTGGGGAGGACAGCCTTTTCAGGCCACCACCCCAGCCTCCCCCCTGGGGCCCCCTGATGATCGGCGGTGCCAGCTCCACGCTCACCCTTCCACCCTCTACACCCCAGCCTCTTGGGCCCCTTTGCGTCCCCCCGCAATGATTGCAGACCCCAACCAGGGGCCCTGCACTCCCCCACCCAAAGCAGCCTCTCCATCAGTCTGGACCACACTCAGTCACTCTCCACCCACACCCACTGCCCCTCATCTTCCCCCCAGCAGCTGAGTGGTCAGCCTCAATTCCGGCTCCATCACCTCCGAGCCTGTGACCCTGAGCAAGCTGTGCACCCCTCTGAGCCTGGAAAATGAGCTCACCCCACAGAGCCTGAAAGGCCGTAACAGGAGGAAAGGCCATGATAAGCCCACAGGGGGCTTAGCAGTCTCCAGAGTTCTGCGTGCTCTTCAGGCATGTTTTACCTGAGTCACTTCCTTCTTCACAGAGAAAAGCCCCAAATGAGAACCCGCTCAACCTGCACCCTCCACTCCTACAAACTCACTAGACCCCGGGCCTCCCTGGAGCACTGGAGGTGGTTCTCCCTCCCTCCCTCCCAAGGATGAGCCTGGGGCCCCATGTGCCCATCACCCTCCACCTGCCAACATAAGACTGTAGGAGCTTGAGGGGCTCTGGGTAGAGGGTCCCAGACCCATGCAGGTAAGACTGTGTTGTATCCATGGGACACAGAGTTCATGGCAGAGATGGCTGTGCATGACTGAGAGGTCAGCCCAGACCATCTGTCTCAGATTATAAAAGTGAACAGAGGGGCTTCCCTGGTGGCGCAGTGGTTGGGAGTCCGCCTGCCGAAGCAGGGGACACGGATTCGTGCCCCGGTCCGGGAGGATCCCACATGCCGCGGAGCGGCTGGGCCCGGGAGCCATGGCCGCTGAGCCTGCGCGTCCGGAGCCTGTGCTCCGCAACGGGAGAGGCCACAGCAGTGAGAGGCCCGCGTACCGCAAAAAAAAAAAAAAAAAAAAAAGAGGGTATCCTAATGGTCAATAAGCAAATAAGCACATGAGAAAGTGCTTAACATCCTTAGCCATTGGGGACATGACAATAAAAATCACAACGAGGGGGCTTCCCTGGTGGCGCAGTGGTTGAGAATCTGCCTGCCAGTGCAGCGGACACGGGTTCGAGCCCTGGTCTGGGAAGATCCCACATGCCGTGGAGCAACTGGGCCCGTGAGCCATAACTACTGAGCCTGCGCATCTGGAGCCTGTGCTCCTCAATAAGAGAGGCCGCGACAGTGAAAGGCCTGCGCACCACGATGAAGAGTGGCCCCCGCTCGCCCCAACTAGAGAAAGCCCTCGCACAGAAACGAAGACCAAACACAGCCAAAAATACATAAATAAAAATAAATAAATTTAAAAAAATTATCTCCATAGTCAAAATAATTCTTTAAAAAAAAAAAAAATCACAACGAGGGAGTTCCCTGGTGGTCCAGTGGGTGAGACGCCACGTTTCCACTGCAGGCGGCAAGGGTTTGATCTATGGTCAGGGAACTAAGATCCCACATGCCGTGCGGCACAGCCCCGCCCCCCCCAAAAAAAAGAATCACAAAGACTTGTCATTGCACACTAAAATGGGGGGAAAATGTCAGATATGTAATTTGAAAATATTTCCTCCCAGACTGTAGCTTGTCTCTTCATTCTCCTAACAGTGTATTTGAGTTAATTTTTTTTGTGTGTAAGGTATGAGCTGAGGTGATTGATTGATTTTTCTTGCCTATGGATGTCCAGTTATCCCAGCACAACTTGTTGAAAATATTGTTTTCTCTCCATAGAACTGCCTTTGAACTTCTGTCCAAAAGCACTTGATCATATTTGTGTGGGGCTATTTCTTGACTTCTATTCAGTTCCATTATCCAAGTGTCTTTCCTTTCAACAATAGTACAGTCTTGATTATTGTGGCTTTATAGTAAGTCATGATATCAGGTAGTGTGTGTCCTCTAAAGTTGTTCTTTCACAAAATTGTTTTGACTACTCTAGTTCCCTTGTATGTATGAATTTTAGAATCAGCTTGTCTATATCTACAAAAAAGTCCTGCTGGGAATTTGACTGGGGGACATTGACATCTTAACAATACTGAGTCTTCCAATTCATGAACATAGTATATCTCTCCATTTATTTAGATATTCTTTGATTTCTTTCATCAGTATTTTGTACTTTTCAGCATACAGATCCTGCACATATTTTGTAAGATTTGTACCTAAGTATTTCATGTTTTCTGGTACGATTGTAAATGGTAGTTAAAAATTTTTTGGTTTCCAGTTGTTCATTGCCAATGAGCAGAAACAGTTTTGTATATTGACCTTGTATCTTTTTTTTTTTTTTTTTTTTTGGTACGCGGGCCTCTCACTGTTGCGGCCTCTCCCGTTGCGGAGCACAGTCTCCGGACATGCAGGCCCAGCGGCCATGGCTCACGGGCCCAGCCGCTCCGCGGCATGTGGGATCTTCCCGGACCGGGGCACGAACCCGCGTCCCCTGCATCGGCAGGTGGACTCTCAGCCACTGCACCACCAGGGAAGCCCGAACTTGTATCTTTTGATGTTGCTAAACTCACTATTAGTTCAAGGATTCTTTTTTTTTCCTTTGGTTTTCTTCAGGATTTCTACATAGATAATGATCTTGTTCATGAATAGAGACAATTTTATTTCTTCTTTTCTTATCTGGATGACTTTTCTGTCTTTCTTTTTCTTTCTTTCTTTCTTTCTTCCACTGTAGTTGATTTACAATACTGTGTTATTTTCAGGTTTATAGCAAAGTGATATATCTGTATAATCATAGATTTAAATGTAAAACCTAAAACTATAAAAAATTTGGAAGAAAAGATGGGAGAAAATCTTTGTGACCAGGGGTTAGGCAAAGAGTTTTAGACATGACACCAAAAGCATGGATTTACAAATGAAAAAAATAGATAAACTGGACTTCACTAAAATTAAAAACTTTCAGTCATAGGATGGAAGAAAATATCACCAAATTGCATTTCTAGCAAATGACTTGTATGCAAAATACATAAAGAACTCTCAAAGCTCAACAGTAATGATACTACAGGAAAGAAAACTGCAGGTGAGTATCCCTTACAAATATACATATAAAACTCTTTGACAAAATATGATCAAGCCAAATCCAGCAGCACTTTTTAAAGGATTATACACTATGACCAAATGGGGATTTATCCCAGGAATGCAAGTGTGATTCAACAGACAAAACTCAATCAATGTAATACATCACATTAATAGAATGGAGGAATAAATTTAATCATCTCAGTTGATGCAGAAAAGTGCATTTGATGAAATCCAACACACTTTCATGATAAAAGGACTCAATAAACTAGGAATAGAAAGAAATTTCCTCAACACGATCAAGGCCATATATGAAAAACACAAAACATCATACTCAGTGATGAGACTGAAACCTTTCCCTTGAGATCAGGAAAAAGACAAGGATACCCAACTTTGTTGCTTCTATACAACATGTCCTGGAAGTTCTAGCCAGAGCAACTGGGCAAGAAAAAGAAATAAAAGGCACCCAAAATCGGAGAGAAAAAAGTAAAACTATTTCTATTTGCAGATAGCATGATCTTATGTATAGAAAATACATAAGGAAGGAAAAAAAAGGAAAGGAAAAAAAAAAAACCTGTTAGAGCTAACAAACAAATTCAACAAAGTTTCAGGATATAAGATTGACATATAAGAATCAGTTATATTTCTATATATTAGCAATGAACAATCCAAAAATGAAATTAAGAAAGTAATTCATTTGAAATAGCATCAAAAAGAATAAAATACTTAGTAAAAAATTTAACCAAGAAGGTGAAAGACTTGTACACTGAAAACCAGAAAACATTGCTGGAAGAGATTAAAGAAGGCATAAATAAGTCAATCTAATGTTCACGGATCGGAAGATTTAATATTGTTAAGATGGCTTTTCTCACCAAATGATCCCCAGATTCAATACGCTCCCAAGTGAAACTCCAGAGACTTCTTTTTTAAGAAATCCAAAACTAAAATTCATATGGAATTGCAAAGAAACCCAAATAACCAAAACATTCTTGAAAAGGAAAAAACAAAGTTGGCACAGTTGCTGATTCCAAAAATTGCTACAAAACTACAGGAATCAAAACAATATGATACTGGTGATAAGGACAGACATAAACATCAATGGAATAGAATCGAGGGTTCAGATATAAACCCATACATCTGTGATCAATTGATTTTCTTTTTAAAAAATATTTATTTATTTATTTTTGGCTGCATCAGGTCTTAGTTGCAGCACACAGGATCTTTTGTTGTGGCGCACAGGCTTCTCTCTAGTTGTGGCGTGTTGGTGTGATCAATTGACTTTTTTTTTTTTTTTTTTTTAATGCAGTACGCGGGCCTCTCACTGTTGTGGCCTCTCCCGTTGCGGAGCACAGGCTCCGGACGCGCAGGCTCAGCAGCCATGGCTCACGGGCTCAGCCGCTCCACGGCATGTGGGATCTTCCCGGACCGGGGCACGAACCCGCGTCCCCTGCATTGGCAGGCGGACTCTCAACCACTGAGCCACCAGGGAATCCCTCAATTGACTTTTAACAGGGGTGTCAAGACTATTTAATAGGGAAAGAAGAGTTTCTTCAATACATGGCATTGGAACAACTGGACATCCACATGCAAAACAATGAAGTTCAATCCTTACCTCACACCATATACAAAACTTAACTCAAAATGAATCAAAGTCTAAAATATTTGATCTAAAACTATACAACTGGGAATTCCCTGGCTGTCCAGTGGTGAGGACTCTGTTCTCTCACTGCCGGGGGCCTGGGTTCGATCCTGGTTGGGAACATAAGATCCCACAAGCTGCATGGTATGGTGGAAAAACAAGAGTCTTACAAGAAAAATAATTAAAATTAAAATAAACCTATAAAACTCTTAGAAGAAAGTGTAGGGGCAAATCTTCATGACCTTGGATTTGCAATGGTTTCCAAAGAAGGTACACAAATGACCAAGAAGCACGTGAAAGATGCCCTACGTCACTCGTCATTGGGGAATCGCGATTCGGAAGCACAATTTCATAGAATTCTAAAATTGATCTAACAATTTGATGAAGTTTTCATTAGTCTCCTAACAGTATCTTTCTGTAAACCTTGACAAGTAGATCCTAGAATTTATATGGAAATGCAGAGGGTCAAAAATTGCTAAAACACTCTTGAAGAAAAACAAGGTGAACAGATTTGATCTGTCAGCTATGAAGACTTATAAAAGTACCGTAACTAAGATAGTGAAGTAGTTGAGGCATTGTGGCTAAGACAGTATGAAGGATGAAAAAATCAGGCTGATGGCATATAACAGGGAGTGTGGACCTAGACCTAAGTGCACATAGATGGTTGGTTCACAGTTACAATGACATTGAAGGGCAGTGGAGAAATATGGTCTTTCAGTAACTAATGCTGGACAACTGGACAGCAGCATAGAAAAAATGAAACTTAGTCACTGCCTAACACCATGTGCAACATAAATTCCAGATCTATATTTGGAACATAAAATAATGACGCTTTGGGAGGTACTATATGGGGTTATCGCCCATATATTATGTTGTTATCTTAATTAAGCAGGAGACAAGAAATAGGAAAGCACTGTAAGTTTCACCATATTAAGAACGTTGTCTCCCTGTGTCCACCAGCCCTAAACTATTGACAACTTTTTCTCAATCCTGGCCAGTTTCCTGCTTTGAAAGACCCTTCTTAGAGCAATTGCGCCCTTATCCCAAAGCCTGATAACGACACCCCTTGAGCCATTCTCAGCCCACGCTCTTTCTGGCTTGCGTTTGTTAACTCAGATTCGTTTGATCAACGGGCTCCCTTGGCGACGATCTCTGTAGGGTCCTCGACAATTGACAGTCCTTAACTTTTTGAGATATATGCTGAAATCCTTACAGGTAAAATGATACAAGTTCTGAAAACTGCTCCAAAATTAATTTGAAAAAAATAGAGAAAATCAACAGGGATAGATAAGATTTATCATAAATTGTTGAAGCTGAGTAACGGTACATGGGCGTTTGTCTACTTTTGTATGTTTATAATTCTCTATAATAAAAAAATTATTTTTTTTCTGGTCCTTAAGAGGAGATGTTCATTAAGGCCACAGAAAGGCTGCACTCTGTTACCGTGGGTCCCAGGCTCACAATGTGAAAGCATCCAGCCAAACATAACTTAAGTCACACTGGAGTTTGCAGTTCTGTGGAAGGCAGGGAAGAGCAGTGTGGTCAGAGATTTGAGAGAAATAATTCTTTTCAATACCTTCCTAGGACACTCCTAATGTAGAACTAAGAGTAGATACAATTAACTTAAACTTGACATTTAAATCTTGGTTAAAACAAACAAACAAAAAAAGAGTAGAGAATATTTTCTGTGCTTTAGTATTCAGAGAATAAAACTGTGTCACAGTGAGAGAAATTCTTCTGCTTCGAAAACGCTCCCTCCTATGTTCTACCGTGAAAAAATAAAGCTGCGGGGCTTCCCTGGTGGCGCAGTGGTTGGGAATCCGCCTGCCGATGCAGGGGACGCGGGTTCGTGCCCCGTTCCGGGAGGATCCCACATGCTGCGGAGCGGCTGGGCCCGTGAGCCATGGCCGCTGAGCCTGCGCGTCCGGAGCCTGTGCTCCGCAACGGGAGAGGCCACAACAGCGACAGGCCCGCGTACCGCAAAATAAATAAATAAATAAATAAATAAATAAAGCTGCATATTCTTCCTCAGAAACCTGAATCCTGAAATTGGCCATTATGAGGATCCCACACACAGAGTGATGTCCGATTAGAGGCTTCAAATAGCTATTCACATACGTTGACTGTTTTCTGTGCGTTTGTAATGAGGACCCAGCCAGGGTTGATGTCCTGGAAATCCCTGGGGCTCTCCCTGAAATCTGTGGGTTGAACGTGGCGTTTAGTCATGTAGCTTGTGTTGTGTGTTTCAGAGTAGGGTCCAAACCAGGCAAGGTGTGAGCGGACCCGTCCATTCCTGCTCCAGTTCCCATCAGGGTCCGGTCCTCGTTACCCGTCGCATTTCAGCATGAAACGCTGAGGCAGCCACACGTGGGTGTGGAGGACACAGGCCAGGACCGTCTCTGGAGAGATTCTGAGTGGCAGAGACAACTGGCGACAGCCATGCAGGCGTGATGGAGGCAGCGAGTCACAAAATCCTCTGTGCCGTGCACATGCAGGACACAGCCCGCCTATCCTTGCCTCGGTTCCATCCGGGTCTGTCCTTCTATGCTAGTGACTGCTGGGGACCTCGAGCAGGTGCGACTGAAGTCGCTCAGGGCAGTGGATGTGACCACAAAGGGCAGCAGGAGGGGGTTCTTTGGGGTGATGGACTTGCTCTGTATCCTGATTATGGTGGTGGCTACACAGATCCATACATGTGTTGAAATTCATTTTTTACAGTATGTTAATTTTTTAGAAGTCAATTTTACTGCATGCAAAAAAATTTTTTTAATAGGAAGATCTTTCCTATGAAGATCTGCCTGGTCACTTAAGTGTTTGAGGTGCTAAGACATCTGACTGGTTAAACGACTACTCACAATTTTGAGTGTTCTCATGAATGTCATTAATCGGTCAATGTTGTTAAAGTTTAGCGGTTTTAATTTGCCAAATTTGTGCAAGAAGAGGCCGCAGCAGCTGTTGCAAATACATGTACAGAAAACAACAATGAGATACACACGCCCTGGTGTGAATGCAAAACGGTGCGGCCACTTTGGAAGACAGTCTGCTGCTTTCCTATAAAGCAAACCATAACCTTACCATGGGATCCAGCAATCACGGTCCTTGGTGTTTACCCAAAGGAGCTGAAAACTTGTTTCCACACAGAAACCTGCACACAGATGTTCACAGCAGCTTAATTCATAATTGTCAAAACTTGGAAGCAACAAAGATGTCCTTTAATAGGTGAGTGGATAAATAAAGTGTGGTCCATTGGACAATGAAATATTATTCAGCACTAAAAAGGAATGAGCTATCAGGCCATGACAAGCCATGGAGGAACCTTAAATGCATAAGAGTAAGTGAAAGGAGCCAATAAGAAAAGGCCACAGACTGTATGCTTCCAACCTTATGACATTCTGGAAAAGGTAAAACTATGGAGACAGTGAAAAGATCAGGGGTTGATGAAGGAGGGGTGAACAGGTGGCGAGCAGGGGATTTTTAGGGCAGGGCCCTGGGTGGTACTGTCTATAATAGCAGACTCGTGTCAAAACCCACAGAACGTACAACACCCAGGTGAACCGTACTGTAAATCATGGGTTTAGTTAATAATAAGGTACAATACTGGCTCATCAATTGTAACGAATGTCCCAAACTAATGCCTGGTGCTGGGGAGGCTGGGCACGTGCGTGTGTGAGCTCCTGTACTTTCAGCTCCATTCTTCCCTAGCCCTAAAACTGCTCTAAAGAGCGTCTACTAATTATCTTTAAAATGCATATAAAGTTTAACACAAGAACTACTGGCTTATAAGAAGTCCCCTTACTCGATCTGTGATTTACGTGTAAGGATTTCATGGGTGCTGGTTGTAAAAGGCCCGAAGCAGGCTCAGGTCTCCCGCCTCCAAAAATGCACCCAAAGGCCAAGGCGCCCCAGGCCCGGGTCTTGCGCGGCATCAGCCCCCGCCCCCCGCCCCCGGCCCACCTGCCCGCCGCTCCCCCGCCGCCCCGCGCCCGGCGACTGGGAAAGGTCGCTGCACGGGCCGACACCCCGCAGGTCCCGCCCGCCGCCCCCGCGGGGGTCCCCTTGTCCCCGGGCGCCTGACCCCAGCGGGCCCGCCGAGGGGCGCCGCCGCGGCGGTGGGGGCGGGCGGGCGGCCGGGGCGACAGCTGGGGGGGCGGCCCTGACCTTCCCGCGCGATCGATGGGGCGCGGCTCGGGCGGCGCGGAGCCGGGGCGGCGCTGACCCCCGCCCGCCCCGCTCCCGCTCCCGGGCGCCGCTATAAAGGGGCCGCGGCCCGACGGCCGCTCAGCCCCCGCCCGGCGCCCACCATGGCCACTCGGGCCCTGCTGCTGCTGCTACTGCTGCTGCCGCCGCCGCTGCTCCGGGGCTGCGCCGCGCGCCCCGCGCCCCCCAGGTGAGCCCGCGGCCCCGGGCCCCGCGCCCGCCCGCCCCCACCCCGCCCCGGGCCTGACCCCCCGACCCCACCCGGCCCCCTCCGCGTCCCCTCCGCAGGGCCCCGCGACACTCGGACGGGACTTTCACCAGCGAGCTCAGCCGCCTGCGGGAGAGCGCGCGGCTGCAGCGGTTGCTGCAGGGCCTGGTGGGGAAGCGCAGGTGAGGGGCGGCAGGATGGGGGTGGACCTGCCAGGGGGCCCCCCAACTCCAGACTAATTCTGACTTGGGGTGGGGAGCAGCGAGCAGGACACAGAGAACAGCACAGCCTGGACCAACTCTGCGGAGGGCCACCTCTGCCTGCTGTGGTCCGACGCGCCCACCCTGCAGGCCTGGTGAGCACCAGCCCCATCCCCCCATCCCCCATCCCCTGCCCCATAGCCTCTCTCCCTGGGGCACCCCAGGTCCCGGGTACAACTGGACACAGCAATGGCCCAGGGGTCTGGGAGGGTGAAACTGTCAGCGCTGGTGACCAGAGAAGGCCCAGTTTCGCCGGGTGGGCAGCGGTCTCCAGCACCAAGACCCCAACCCCTAACCTGGCTGTCTCTGCAGGATGCCCCTGAGGCCCCCCGAGGATCAGGCCTGGTCTCCCCAGATGCCTCTTGGACTGAGGGCTGGGGTCATGGTGTCAGAGCCGGCCATCCCTGCTGCTGAGGGGACCCAGATGAGGCCCTGAGGAAGAAGGAACCTCCCAAGGGGAGCCTGGACAGGGGAGGGGGGCGGAGGAGGGGGGGTTGCAGTTGGCACCAATAAAGGAGCAATTCAGACCCTGGCCCTGTGAGCCCGCTCTGTGCGCCGTCTGGGTACCATCGAGGAAGCTGCTGCAGGGCACGGCTGCCAGAGGGAAGGAGAGACCCATCCTCGGGATTCTAGGACCGTGGCTATGCCCAGCTGCCCTTTCAACCTGGGAAGCCAGCGGGGAGCCTCATATTTCCGCTTCCTTATCTCCTGCCCCATCCACTGAGCTCCCTGGAAGCCGCCCGGCACCTCTGGTATCCACACAGCAAACATTCAGGGGCTCTGGGAGATGTCCCAGAGATCCTGCCCCGGGGGGCAGTGGTGAGGGGGCAAGGAGGCTCGGCCAAGCAGGAAGAGGCGACAGGCAGGACCCAGGAGGCCACTCCCCAGTGAAAGGACCTGAGCATGAGTCCTGGCTCCCGGTCCAGGCATGCAGTCTGGATGGGTGGCTTGACCTCGCGGGGCCTGTGGAGCAGGGCCGGTGATGACACCCCAAGTGCCAGGCTGCAGGAGGCCTTGTAGGACCACGGGCTCAGGGTTGCTCTGCGAAGGTGTTTCAGGTGCGCGTGGCCTGGGGCCTGGAGGTGCGAAGGGCTCCACCCGACCCATCACAGCAGCCCCTCCCCCACCCAGTGTCCTCTCCCAGCTTTTGGGCTTAGGGGGCTGAGGAAAGATGGAGGTGGGGCAGTTGGGGGCCTCTGCCATGGGCCCCTCACAAGCATGCCCCTCTGTCGGGGCCCAGGGTCCCCCCCCAGCTGCCAGCTGCCCCGAAGCACTGCCATCCTTGTCACTGTGACCCCGCCCAGCCCCCTGGAAGAAGCTGGCTTGTTTCTGGGACAGGCAGGGGAGTCCCTAGGACACATATAACCTTTCCCTTCCAGACCTGTCCCCTAAACTCGGGGACAGGCGGTGGGCCCGGAGGGGAACACCTGTGGCCTGAGCCTGAACCTCCCGGACCGCCTTAGGAGCTGTGCCCACGAGGGTTCTGGCAGAAGGGCCCAGCAGAGGGGCGTCCCAGGTTGGGGGGCAAGTACAGCAAACACAGAGGCCCACCCCAGCCCCAGCCCGCCCAGGCCCCCAGTGCCCGCCCACCAGCTCTGCGTTCCTCTGTCTTGGGGTCTGTGGGTTGAGCCCCTGTCAGCCCCTGCATGTGGCCCGGTTCCAGCCGCGTAACCACCTGGTCTGCCCCTCCTGGCAGCCGGCGAGGCCTGGCCGGCAGCCAGCGGGGGCCCCCTTGGTGGAGGCCAGTCCTGTGGTTGGTTGGCGGCAGTCGTTGTAAAGGATCATAAAGTGGGGCGGCGCCTGGCAGGGGCGAAGGTCGCCCAGGCAGAGACTGCGCCAGCAACACAGCCGCTCAGAGGGTCCCAGACGCCAGACGGGCCCACAGCCTCCCCCGGGGCCGCCCACCTGCCGAGATGGTGACTTGGGCCCTACTGCTTCCTCTGCTCGTGGCCGTGGCCCAGGCCCAGGGTACTGGGGGCAGTGGCAGAGGGGCGGGGCGGCAGGCAGGGTGCTGGCAGGCACCGACCCTTCCTCTCCAACTTCCAGTCTGCTCTGTGGAAAAGACCTCCTTCGAAGTCAGTGAGAACACGAGTCCCGGGCAGCTACTCCTCAACATCACCGTCCCTGAGGGCCAGCAGGTGACCCTCGGACCCTCGTCCACCCGTTTCGCATTTCGGATCCAGGGGACTCAGCTGTTTCTCAATGTGACCCCGGACTACGAGGTATGGATGGCGGGCCCAGGGCTGGCTGTGCCCATGGGGTCAGCGGGGGTGGCCGACCCTCCATGGGACCCAGGCGGCCACCCACACTCCTCCCCAGAGAAGGGCTCTCTGGGGCTCTTTGGGTCTCAGTTTGCCCAGGAGGCCTCTCGGGCCCCCAGGCTTGGCTGAGGGCTGGCCCTGAGGGGGTGGGGCCCTCGGGGGACGAAGCTGCCTGGGCCCCGCCGCCCTCTGGACTCAGCATGGATGACAGGGACCCTGGGCCAGCACCTGCTGCTCTCGCTCTGTCTCCTCACCTGTGGAATGGGGCAGGGGGTTGGGCCAGCTGCCCAGATGATTCCCACACCTGCCCGCCCCCGCAGGAGAACTCAATGCTGGAAGCAGTCCTGGAGTGCAAGAGGGATGACACTGTGGTGAGTCTGCCCCCCAGACCCCCTCCGGCATCCCCACATCCCCACCCTCCCCGTGATGTCAGAGGGCTCCGGCTTGGACCTCTGTGCCCTGCTCTGCCTGGCCCACGGTCACTCCCTGGCGACCTCACCCAGTGGTGTGTTTCAAGTGTCACCTCTGTGCCAGCAACGCCCACACTTCCCCCAGCCCAGACTGTGCCTCGAGCCGCAGACTCACAAACCCGGCCCCGGATGGACATCACACCCCACAGACACCCCCACCCTGAGATCCAAGGCCCCCCCAAAGGCGCCTCGCCCTGCCAGCTCAGTCCTCACTTCCCCCTCCCCACGCCGGTCCTCCAGCAAATCTGCCGGCTGACTGGGCCTGACACCAGCATCTTCTGCTGGTCCATCTGTTCCCCTCTTGGCCCCGCCCACCCCAGTCCACTCTCTGAATGGCAGGGGAACGATACTATCCGGTAAAGCAAGCAGCGGTCCCTGCCCTCCCAAATAAAGCGAATAAAGGCCCAGCGGCACGCCGCGCCCCCCGCCCCCCCACCCCGGCTGCTCCCTGTCACCTCCTCGGAGAGGCGCCCGCCTCCCTGGCCCCTCGCACCAGTCAGCTCTGTGGTCTCCCTGAGCCCCGTGGGTGCCCCCCGCCCGACGCCACAGCACACCACCCGCAAATACCTCAGGATGAGCCTCTAGCGGACAAGGCCGTTTCTTCTTAACGGAAAGGCAGGGGCTCCTCGCCAGCGCAGCATCCAACGCCCACACCCCCCAGCTCCAGAGCAGTCTTTCACAGCGTCCTGCCAGCAAGGTCCACCCAATGCAGCTGGTTGATGTTTTTCTCACGTCTCTTTCAACATATGGTGTCCTGACTTTCCGTGAGACTTATGCTTGAAGAAATTCGATTGTTTTGCCGTTTTCCTCATTTGGGGTTTTGCTGGTTGCGCCCCCAGTGCCTGCGTTATTTTTCTCCAGGGCATTCGCACCTTCTGTGCTTTAAAAAAATTGCTTTCTGTTCCTTGTCTGTAACGCCTGCTGGAGCGGGAGCCCCAGGCAGAGAGCTGTCTTGGGAACTGTACCCCAGCGCCTAGAATGAGCTCACGCCGCTGGGCCGGGGACCCTCCTCCCTCCCCCAGGTGACCAGCCTGAGGGTGTTTGTGTCAGTGCTGGATGTCAACGACAACCCGCCCAGGTTCCCCTTTGTAGTCAAGGTCCAAAGGGTGCCGGAGGTGAGTGGAAGGGAGCAGCAGTTCACACCACCTGGGGCATCTGGCGCCTGGGATGGGGGGCAGAGGGCTAGTGGCTGGGGGTCTCACCCTGGGGACACGGGCGTGGCCAGACCGACCCCCCTCCGTACCCCAGGACACTAAAGTGAATGCCGTCGTCATCCCCGAGACAGAGCTGAAGGCCCAGGACCTCGACAAAGATGACATCCTGTTCTACACCCTCCAGGAAGTGACCCCGGTCAGTGCCCCCAGCCCTCCCCTTTGGGTATCCCCACCTCTGCGCATCCTCCCGGGGTCCCAGGCTGAGTCCCCCACCTCCCCAGGGTGCCAGCGGCTTCTTCTCTTTGGTGGGCGCGAACCGCCCAGAGCTGCGGCTGGACCGGTCACTGGACTTCGACAGGTGGCCGAATATGACCTTCCAACTGCTGGTCCGGGTGAGCAGGCCACTCCCGCCCTCATCCCGGACGCCCACGGCCCCACCCGAGCCGCTCCAGCCACAGGCCCCCAGGCCTGACGGCAGGGCTGCGGTGCTGCAGGACACGCGAGAGGAGAACGCGGAGCCCAGCCACACGGCCACAGCCACCTTGGTCCTGGAGGTGCAGCCCGCCGACCTGCGGGCCCCCTGGTTCCTGCCCTGCACATACTCTGACGGTTTTGTCTGCGTCGAAGCCCAGTACCACGGGGCTGTGCCCACAGGCCACACACTGGTACGGGGGCCGTGAAGGACCAGGGCAGCATGAGCACGGGCCTGGCTGCCATGGGGTCAGAGTGGGTTGTGATTTTCAAGCAAATGTGAACGATTTTTCGTAAACCAATCTTGCCCCACCCCGTGGTGGCAAGTGGGACACGGGGCCTCTGAAATTCAAATGAGGAAACAGGGTCCAGCTGTCCTCAGGGCAGAGCCAGCCAGGCCCCTGGGACCCAGTCCCTCACCCCAGGGACCGACCTGGGTCCCTGACTGCCCCCTGGGGCTACTCCAGATCTCCCTGAGGGGAGCGGGAGGGGCACCAGTTCCACGGCGTACCCTCCCCTCCCTGTTCCCGCAGTCAGGACCCCTCATCCTGCATCCTGGGCCCATCTACGCTGTGGACGGGGACCGGGGCATCCATCAGCCCATTGTGTACAGCATCATCAGGGGTGAGTGGGCACCAGCCCCCAACTTCTCTCTCCATGCAACACCCTGACCCCGTCCCCACATGGGCAGGACCAGCTGTGACACTGGGACTTCAGGCCTCCAGAGGGGACTGCAGCCAAACCCTCCCGCCGTCCTCCCAGGAAACGAGGATGGCTCGTTCTCCATTGATGCCGACACAGGCAACCTCACCATGACCAAGAGCATCCCCAGCCCCAAGACCTTCCTTCTGCTGGTCAAGGTGGGTGCCCGCACAGGGCCAGGTCTCCACGGGCCCTTCCTGGGCCTCTGGCTACAGGGCTCACCCCTCAAGGACCTGCTGGTCACTGCGGCCTCTCCAACCCCCAGGGCGAGCAGGCGGATCACGCCAGGTACTCGGTGACCCAGGTCACAGTGGAGGCCCAGGCCGCCAGCGGGAGCCCGCCCCGCTTCCCCCAGAGCCTGTACCGTGGCACCGTGGCGCTCGGCTCTGGGGTGGGCGTGGTCATCAAGGATGCAGCTGCCCCCTCCCAGCCTCTGAGGATCCGGGCCCAGGATCCTGAGTTCCCAGTAGGCACCGCCTGGTCCCTGGGTTTGCCCGGCCTCCTGCGTTGGGGGGGTTGGAGCGGTCTGGGGAGCAGCCTGGGCTCAGGACTCACTGGGGCCACGTCCAGGACCTCAACTCGGCCATCACGTATCGGGTCACCAACAACTCTAACTTCAGAATGGACGGGGAGGCCATGCTGACTGGCGCTTCACTGGTGCACGCCGGGGTCTTCTATGTGGAGGTTAGAGGCGGGCAGTATCTCCGAGGGCCAGGGGTCAAGCTGGAGCCCAGGAGGGACAAGCCCCCTTCCTGCCCAGGTTGAGGCCAGGAACACGGTGACCTCAGGCACAGCGACCACGGTCGTGGAGGTTCAAGTCTCAGAACAGGAACCCGCCCCCACAGGTGAGCCTCCCAGGGACCCCGGGTCGACTCGGGGAGGGCTTCTTGCTAGGGGGAGTGGCGAGCCTGAGCCCTGGCCCTGGCCCCAGGCCCCCCCACGTCCCCAGAGACAGCAGGAACAACCAGAGCCTCCAGCGGCACCACGTCGGAAGCCCCTCGGCCCCCTGAGCCCTCTTGGGGGTCCTCCACGACCAGCTCTGGTGGGGACAGCAGCCCACACCCCTCCTCAGGCACAACTCTGAGGCCTCCGGCCTCCTCCATGCCTGGGGGGCCCCCCAGTGCGGGAACCAGCCCCTCTTTGCCATCAGCCTCACCCAGTGGGGGCTCAGCACAGACCTCAAAGCCAGGAACCTCTCTGCCAACGTCCCCTGGACCCAGCAGGACCCCCCGGCCTACAGGTAGCACCACCATTTACCCTAGTTACCCTCATGCTCTCTGACTCAGGACTCTGGGCGGTCGCTGTGGGGTAGGGTCTACCCCAGGTCGGCCCAGCACGACCATGGGGACCACGAAACCCCAAGGGGGGTCTGGCAAAGAGACAGGTCCTGGGGGGCCCCAGGAGGTAAGCTAGGGAAGATGTGTGGAGGGTAGGGCAGAGGCCAGACTTAGGATCCAGCGACCCCCCCAATTCCCAGGGCCATTCAGCCCACGGGCCCCGTGCTACCCTCAGCTCCCTGTCTGGCATGTTGGCCCCCTACCACCCACCTGGAACTGGTGGGCACTGACCCCCTCCCCGCTCCCAGTAGCCCGGCCTATCGGGGCTCCCTGGTGGGGGTCAGTGGCGCCCACTCCTCCAAACATCATCTCCGGTGGCCAGCCCTAGCCTGCTCTTCGGGTGTCCCGAGCTTGCCCCAGGCTGGCCCGGGGGTGCTTGCGGTGGGACAGCAAGCGGGCAGCGGTGTTGCCAGCAGGGACGCCTGGGACCTATGCAAGACGCGTTGAGGACCTGCGCTTCTCGGTGGTGGATATGGCGGCGCTGGGCGGGGCGCTGAGCGCGCTGTTCCTTCTGGCTCTCATCGCCCTCATAGTCCTCGTCCACAAGCACTACGGCCACCGACTCAAGTGCTGCTGTGGCAAAGCGCTGGTGAGGCCCTCGGGGTGGGGGAAAGGACAGGAGAGAGGACGGGGGGCGGTGGAGAAGCGGCAGGATGGAGAGAGAGGCAGCGTGGAGGCCAGGAGTCCATCCGGGCGATGCAGGGCAGAGGTGAGGAGGGACGGGGCGTACACACCATAGCCCACAGATGGGGGGAAGGGCAGAGAGAGGCAGAGCGTCTAGCCGCCTGTCTCTGGGGGAACAGGGGTGGTCTGAGCCCAGGCCTGGTCTGGTTGATTGCTGGTTCCCGCCTGCCCCCCCAGGAGCCCCAGCCCCAAGGCTTTGACAACCAGGCCTTCCTCAACAACCCCGACGAGGCCAGCTGGGCACCGGCTCCTAGCCCCTCATCCAGTCCCGTCCCGCCGGCTCCCCCAGAGCCTGCACCCCCAGAACCCAAGCCCCCCAGCCTGGAGACCCTCCGCCGAGTCGCCGAGTCCCCTACGGTAGCCCTGGATGGGGACGGCCCGGCTGCTGTGAGGTCCATCCTGACCAAGGAGCGGCGGCCTGAGGGTGGCTACAAGGCGGTGTGGTTCGGCGAGGACATCGGGGCCGAGGCCGACGTGGTGGTCCTCAACACGCCTGCCTCGGAAGTGGACGGTGCTGGCAACGAGGGCAGCGAGGGCAGCGGCGACGAGGGCGCAGAGGCGGGCCTGCGCGGGGGTGCCCAGGACGCGCCTCGCTCCGACTCCATCTACCTCTAGTGTGGCCGCCCCTCCTCTCCCGACGAGTCTGGATCACTGGAGTCGGCTTGGTGGCTCTCCCCCCACTCCATTGCGCAGAATAAAGTGACATTTTCGGATCTGCTGGGACGCGTGGGGTCTGCCCCAAGGGGCTGCCAGTGGGGGTTGTCAGGACGTGGTCCATTTGCTCCCGCCCTGCACTGAGTCCTCCTCAGAGGGACCGCCAGGGGCGCCGTGGGGGCGGAGAGGGGTGGGCGGGGTCGTTCCCTGCCCAGAGCACTGGGTGCTGTTTCCCGTAAACCACCTGCTGCGCCCGCGGGGCTTCCCAGGCTCGGTGCCAGCTGGTGGCCAGGAAGTTCCTCTCCTTGTCTAACCACAGCTGACCCAACACAGGCTGACCCAACACAGAGATTCTTCCCCTGGGGGAGGCAGAGGAGCCACGTGGCCAGGAGCCACCCTCAAGGACACTCGTTTGGGAGAGCATGGGCCCGGGGACCTTCCAGGGGGTCACACTCCTGCATCTGTGGCCTCCAGTGAGGGCAGTAAACACGCTGGGGTGCCCTCGGAGGCACGTGGTCCAGGTGGCTGGGCTGTGACGGGCGGTGCGGGGTGGAGGCGGGTGGTTTGGCCCAGTGCGACAGTGGCCTGCAGGCCCTGGGCCCCGGGCAGCAGGTGGGGCCACTGGGTGCACAGGACAGAGGCTGTGGACGCGACCCAGAGCCACGGAGTTGGGGACCGAGCCCCCTCCACTGGCTTCCTCAGGGTCGACCCTCAGTCAGGACTTCAGCCCCGACCACCGCCACTGTCCCTTATGCATCACTGGCGTTTTTTCCTCACGAAAAGGCATTTCCGATTCCTTTCCAAATATTTTAATCTCGACAGTATTTGAGTATTCTTGCCTGGACAACTGTCACTGGTAAGAACCCGAAGAGCACAGCTGCATCTCCTCCCACGCACCCCCCTCACCCGCTCGTCCGCTCAGGGACCTGACTGGTTTTGTTTCTGATCCCGGGGTCCCCAACTTATCCCACTGCTTCTCCCACCACGTTGGTTGCTGGCGCCCCAGCCCCCCGCAGCGCTGGGTGAGGGAGGGGAGCGGCTGGACTCCGAAGGGGCTGTGCCCTGCGGCAGCCAGGACCCCAGTGCCGCCCCCGCCCCCGCCCGCGGGAGCACGTGACTTCCCCGGCCCCGGCCCCGCCTCCGGCCCCCGCCACCATAAAAGCGCTTGCTCCGGAGCCCCAGCGGAGCCGAAATTTCCCGCGCCGGCGGTGCCAGTACCAGGTACTCGGGACTCCCAACCCACGCGGAGCGAGAAAGGCAGCGACGGCCGCGTCGGACCCCAGGTTCACTCCGCGGAGCAGTGACCAGGAGGGGGCGGGCAGAGCGGGTGACGGCGAGGGGCACGGGTCCGGAACTGGGGGACCTGGAGGCGGAGATCGCGGTGACGCGCGGGGTGGGGCGGGTTAGGTTTCGTTTTCCCGCAGCGCGCGGTTTCGTTTTCCTACGGCCGTTCGCGTCGCGCCCCCGCAGGGCCCAGCCCGGACGCCGGCTCGACACCTGTGGCCCCTCGTGTGCCCGAGGCCCCGCCGCATCTGTAGCCACACCCATCGCCTCCTTGGCCAGGACTCACCTGGGCAACACCGTGGCCAGAAGTCCTCAACTTCCATCTGTGACCCCAACACTTGGGACCCCAACACCCGGGACTACCTGCGGAGACTCAGGCGGAACCCTCCTCTCACCTGCGCCATCCCCCGACTGCCCCCGCGACCCCAGCCCTCGCCGCGGAGGGCGCGCCGCTCTCTCTACGCCCGGCCCTTGCGGAGGGAGCAATGGCCGTGGCTCCCGACGGGTGAGCCCGCCGCGCTGCCCGCTGCCGACCCTACCCACGCCCCCAGTGGCCCGCGCGCGCCCTGACGCCCGTCTGCTCCGCCCGCAGGGGGACCCCGCGCGTGCTCTTCGGAGACTGGCTTCTGGGCGAGGTCAGCAGCGGCCGCTACGAGGGACTACGGTGGCTGGACGCGGCCCGAACGCGCTTCCGCGTGCCCTGGAAGCACTTTGCGCGGAAGGACCTGGGAGAGGCCGACTCGCGCATCTTCAAGGTGGGACCCCAGCCCCGCCCGGGGCGGGGGAGGGCCGGTCCAGGCCCAGGCCCGAGTGTCCGGGCCGCGTAATCCACTCAGTCTCGCTCCCCAGGCCTGGGCTGTGGCCCGCGGCAGGTGGCCTCTCTGCAGCAGCGCAGGTGCCCGGCCGACCGCCGAGAGTGCGCTCCGAGCTTCCTGGAAAACCAACTTCCGCTGCGCGCTGCATTGTACGCGGCGCTTCGTGATGTTGCAAGACAACTCGGGGGACCCTACCGACCCTCATAAGGTGTACATGGTCACCCCCGGGCCGGCGTGTGGAGGTGAGGAGGCCACGGCAGGGCTGCCGGCAGGGAGACTTGGCTCTGTCCCGGGAGCAGCCGCTGGGTCGGATTTTCGGTTTTAGAAAACTGGCATGGGAGAGGCTGGTGCCAGATTGCTGGGGGATGGCGGGGCCGGGGTGAGGGCGTGTGGCGCGGCTAGCGGGGACTGGGGATTGCTGGGAGGAAGCTCATGGGCCCGTTGGGATCAGTGAAGGGGAAGTGCGGTTGAGCTTTGAGGAGCTGCCCAGGGATTCACACCTAGGTGTCCCACTCCAGAGTCGCAAGTCCAGTGTTCCCCCAACCCTAATTCTCCCTCAGAAAGCCCAGGCATTATTAGCCAGGGGGAGGACAAGGCCCTTGAAGATGCCCCACCTACAAGGGTAAGGTCACTGCCCTCTTGGATCCCACCTTGGGGCCGCCCCCTCTCACTGGGCTGGGGAGCTGCTGAGTTATGCTGGGACCGTCTGTCCTCTCCTGCAGGATGGGCTGGCCGGGCTGAGCCCTGAGCCCTGTGCCCCAAGCCCAGCCGGAGATGCTGGGGACCTACTGATCCAGGCTCTGCAGCAGAGCTGCCTGGAGGACCATGTGCTGAAAGCTGCGTGTGGGGTGGAGCCGATAGCCCCTGGGGCTCCTGGTGAGGGGCTGTTGGAGGGGGATGCTCTGCCCTGCAGAATTCTGTGTGCCAAGGGGAGAGACAGGCAGGACAGCAGAGTCCCCGGGGAGAGAGGGCCCGGGGGAGGGGGGTGCCCAGCAGGGACAGTGCTGGCCAGAGGTGGGCCATCATCCCTGCTGGGCACAGCTGAGCCTCCTCAGGTCCAGAGCTCCCTGCTTGGGAGTTGTGCCTGCCACAGTAAATGTGGCGCCACAGCCCCAGGCCTAACTAACAGGAGCTAGGGAACATGTGGAAGGAAATGGGAGGAGCTGGCGGCTCGGGTGCCAGCTCAGGCCTGCCTTCCTCTCCAGACACAGGCCCACCCCCAGCCCCCTGGCAGCCCCGAGAGGCGGAGCCCCGCACCACAGCCTCCCCCAGTGCCTGCACCCTGATGGCAGGGCATCTGCACGTGGCTGGTCCCACCTGCTCACAGCTCGGTCTGCACACACTGCCCAGCTTGGGGGCCCTGGACTTGACCATCACGTACAAGGGCCGAACAGTGCTGCAAGAGGTGGTGGGGCGCCCGAGCTGTGTGCTCCTGTATGGCCCCCCCGATGTAGGTGGTGGGGCTTCAGAGCACCAGCGAGTAGCCTTTCCCAGCCCCGCCGAGCTGCCCGACCAGAAGCAGCTCCACTACACAGAGAAGCTGCTGCAGCACGTAGCCCCCGGCCTGCAGCTGGAACTGCGGGGTCTCAGGCTGTGGGCCCGGCGCCTGGGCAAGTGTAAGGTCTATTGGGAGGTGGGAGGGCCCCTGGGCTCGGCCAGCTCCTCCACCCCCGCCCGCCTGCTGCCCCGGAACTGCGACACCCCCATCTTTGACTTCAGCACCTTCTTCCAAGGTCAGTGATGCACCTGCCCTGGGGCTGAGAGCATCCCCGCCTCCCCCCACCCCCCCTCACCAAAGCCCTGTCCTGCAGAACTGGGGGAGTTTGAGGCCTGCCGGCGCCGGGGCTCCCCTCACTACACCATCTATCTGGGCTTTGGGCAGGACCTGTCAGTGGGAAGGCCCAAGGAGAAGAGCCTGGTCCTGGTGAAGGTGAGGTGGAGGGTCCCTGGGGTGGGGGTGGGGGGAGGGAGGGAGGCTGCACACAGCCCTCCCCCCACCTGACCGCGCCCTCCCCCCACCTGACCGCGCCCTCCCCACAGTTGGAGCCATGGCTGTGCCGAGCATACCTGGAGGGCGTGCAGCGCGAAGGCGCGTCCTCTCTGGACAGCGGCAGCCTCAGCCTCTGCCTTTCCAGCTGCAACAGCCTCTATGATGACCTGGAGCACTTCCTGGAGCACTTCCTGATGGAGGCGGAGCAGCCTGGCTAGGCTGGGCCCCCAACCCCTCCCGATCTAATAAAAAGATCCCAAGAACCAGTGCTGATGTCCTGACCAGGGGCAGGCTTGAGACTGAGGCTTGGGAGGGGCACTGTGGATGCGAGGTTCACCCTACTTCACGGGAAGCCCGTGACCTGTGGGCCCAGGAAGGGAGCCCCCTGCCCCGTCCACGTAGGCCTCCTGTGCACACCCGTTCTCCTGACTTCACAGTGAAGAAACTCAGGGCATGCTTTAGAGCCAACAAACTGCTCCAAGAGCGCAAGGGCCCTCAGGACATGTGTCCCCCCTGCCCCCAGAGGGGGCAGCACCTGGGGCCCCTCTGCCGTGAACAGGGCTCCCCATCTGTGCTGCGCCCAAGGCCTGTCCCTGGCCTTCGAGACCCGCCAACACTGCTCTGCTTGGGAGGCGGACCCAAGTGTAAACCCGAGCAATTACAAAACACAGCGAGCAGACGAGGGATCCTGGGGCCAGACGGCTGCCTGTGGGAGAAGCGCCGCCCGCTCGCCCCACCTTTGGTTTCTCATCACCAAAGGCTTTGCCCAAGTACTGAGCCAATCAAGACATTTCTAAAGATAATCCGTTTTTGATAAATTAGAACACAATGGGAACAGTGTGTGTCTATAATGTACATATAAAAGTCCAGTTTTAAACTGTGAGCAAGACAGGTGCACAGACCACGTGCGATCACAGGAACCCTGGAAACGGGAGGGCGAGTGGCCCGGAGTTTTCTGCTTTGGCTACTCCAGCCAGAAGGGCCCCGGGCAGGCCTCAGCCCTCGGCACCCTGGGCAGGCGGCTCCTCACCGGCCTCGGCCCGCCGGTGTCTGCGCATATGCCTGTACTTGTCCACGTAGGCCTTCACCAGGTTGCCCACCTTCACGGGGTTGATCTCCCCACTCTTGCTGTGGCAGATCTGGGGGAGTGGCGCACAGTTACCCGGATGTCCCTGCAAACCCGCGTGGTCAGGGATCATGGGGATGGAGCCCTGGGGACCACGCCATGAGGGACAGCAGGCAGCCTGACGTGCGCCTGCCTGCTCTGCCCCCCTCAAGGGCTGCTGAGGGTCCCACTGAGATCAGCTGGCATGTCCATCTCTCAGGGTCTCACTTCCTACCCATGAGCTGGGTTAAACATCTTGTGTCATTTAGCCTCTTTAACTAAAGTCACGAGGACACAGTCGTAAGCCCCTCACAAACACCAGCATTTTATACCCCCGAAGCATCAATGAGGCGTGGCTACAACTGGCCTGAAGCTGCGCCCAGGATGTGGCCGAGCGACCCTGGGGCCGGAGCCCCTCTCTCTGGGCTCACGGACCCCACACCCACCTTCTGCACGGCCTTGCGCAGAATGTCCTTGTACTCGTCCTTTGTCACCTCCCTCTTCTGGTAGAAGGGCTTGATAGCCAGCTTCACCTCCTCCACAGCCCGCTCTTGCACGTGCAGCTTCTTCATGTACTGGGGGGGACACTTGTGAGACCACTGGCCCCTGGCTTCCCACCCACCCACCCACCTGCCTCAGTCCCTGGAGGAAGGAGGGGCGGGACTCACCTCCTCGTTCTTGGTCTTCTCCGAGGCTGGCCTGGGAGCAGCTGTTCTCTCCTCGGAGCTGTTGGCAGCGGCGGCGGTCATAGTGGCAGCATGACCAGCCGGCTCTGAGGCTGCAGTCAGGACGGTGGGCACTGGGGCCGGGCTCTGGGCCACCCCGCAGCCCATCAGGGGCAGGCTCCCCTGCAAGAGGAACTGGACCGCGGGCTGGCTGACAGGTGCATATGGTGGGACACTCGAAGGCAGAGCCGGAGTGGGGGGCAGGTGCAGGCTCTGTACCTGGGCGAGAGCACAGCCTGCTCAGCCCCTGCAGAGCTCGGTGCCCCAGTGCCCAAGGCAACGTGCTCCCAACCCCCACTCCCGAACCACTAAAAGCCCCGGCAGAAAGGGGCTGGTGCATGAGGCCCTCAGCCCCAACCCGGCCCAGCTTGAGTGGCCTGAGCCCAACGCCACATCCCTGCAGGCCAGGCGCCCACCTGAGAAGGGTCAGCATCAGGAAGGCCAGGCTCTGGAAGCACATAACCAGGGGGAGGGGGCTCAGAGAAGGGAGCCTGCTGGAACGCAGCCACGGGGCCCGCGTCCTCGGTTTCCCGGGGCTTCTGCGGCCTGTGAAGCGGCGTCCCTGAGGGCCAACACAGGGGGGTGGGTGCTCTGTGGCCACGCCAGAAGGCTGTTTCCTGGCTGGAAAATTCCAGAAAAGCATCCCAGCAGCAAGGACCACAGGTCAGGCCGTGGCCATCTCCCTGCATGACCAAGGAGGCCCGTGAGCCATCCAGGGAGAAGACTCCGTGGTGGTCTCTCTGAGCCATCCTTGTATCCCGCCCCGTTGCCCCACCCCGCCCAAGCGCCTACTCACGCAGACCTCTGTCCTCAGCCGGGGCACCGCTCTCCACCTCCTGGAGGTCCCAGGTGACTCTCTTCACCAGCGCCTTAGCCCGCAGCAGGGGGTTCTGAGAGGGACCCTCCTCCTTCCCCGCAGGCACCCCACCCATGGCTTGGCCTCCCAGAGCGCAGGGAGCTGTGGCTGCCTCGGCCGCGTCCTGCTGGAGCAAGTGCTCCTCTCGAGGGCCCTCCATCCTGGGCAGGGGCTGCGCCACATCTTCACTGTGGATCCGAGACACCTCCCTGCGGATGATGGCCACGGCCAGGCCAGCGTCGTGCTGCTGGCCAGCCGGGGGCCCAGTGGGCTTGGGCAGGAGGCCTCGCTCTGGGGAGGAGTCCGTGCTCTCTGGGGAGGGCGGGGAGCTCATGTCATCAAGCTGCATGAAGATGGCTTCGTTTGAAAAGTCCTCGAAGAGGTGCCCTGCCTCCACGGAGTCACCGTAATCCAGATCCTCGGGGGGGTACTCGGCTGGCACCTCCAGGACTGGGGGGACCTTTGTGGGGGGCTTGTCGGCCTCAGACCCCTCCAGCAAGGCATCTGTTCCTGCCAAGGCCAGGGGCCTGGCCGGGGGCTCCCTGTCCAGCCTGGGATCCCCCTGGGGAAGGGGTGTCGGAGAAGCCTCTTTCGGAGCCAACTTCCTCTCCGGGGAGCGGGGGCGGGGCCGTGGGCGCTTCTCACGGGACCGAGGCCGCCGGTGCTCCCGGGGCCTGTGCTCGGGGCTGAGTGACCTGGACCTACGCCGCCTCCTCTCCCAGGAGCCTCGCCTGTCTCGGAGCCGCGCGGCACTCTCCCTGTCGGGCCTCTCCCTCCTCTCCCGGGGGTGCCTGGGCCTCCGGGCTCTCTCCAGGCTGCTGTGGGGTGAGCACTCCCTCCCCCGAGACCGGGACCCCGACCTCCGCCTCTTCTTCCTCCTGCCCTCGCGATGCTCGTGGGAGGAGCTGCCGGGGCTGCCGGAGCGGGACCTCCGCCGGCCTCGGCCCCAGGAGCCCCTCCTCCTCTCCCTGCTCTTGTCCTTGGCCTTTCTCCGCTTGGTGCGCTCGCGGCTGCTGGAGCGGTCGCTGGAAGACCTCCGATCCCGGGCCTTGGGCCGGTGCCTCTTGGCCTGGTCCTCACCTGCCGGTGGCGACGCAGACCGCGAGCTCCTGTCCCCCGAGCGCGACGAGCGGGACCCTGAGCGGGCCCTCCGGTGCTCCCTGGTGGCGACCCTCGGCCTCTGGGCTTTCTTCCCACCGCGGGAGCTGGACCTGGAGCGGGAACGGGTGGGGGACCGCAGCTCCACGACCCTGTGGGTGGTTGCGGGCAGGGCGTCCGGACTGGGTGGGGCGTCCGGCTCCACCGCAGTCACACAAGTCACCGTCCGCCCCTCTGAGCCAAAGAAGGAGCTGCGGGGTGGTGGGTCCTCGTCCCCCCAGGGCTCTGGCGGGGACGGCCTCTGTGCTTGTGCCATGGGCTCCTCCTCGCCCTGGAGCTCGGGCAGGCCGCAGGGCCCCTGAGGGGGCTCGGGCTCCTTCCCCATGCCGGTCTGCACCGTGTAGGAGGTGACGCAGCGCACGGGCAGCAGCACGGGGGCCTTGGGGCTGTCAATGGAGATGGTGCGCGTGATCTCAGAGGGCAGGAGGCCAGAGCCCGGGTGCTCGGGGCTGCTGCTGGCCGAGCTGGAGTCAGAGCCGGTGGGGTTGAAGGGGTCATAGATCTCGCTCTTCAGCTGCTTCGTCTTCCTGACGGAAAAGAGGGGCACAGGGCTCTCTCTTCTCTGCACCTTGCTGTCCACGGGCCGGAACGTGTTACAGAAGCCGGGGCTGAGGACTCTGCCGGAATGGGCTGTGTTCCCAGGAATGTTGATCCTGAAGCTCTCGAAGGTGGAGCCGACACCCTTCCCCCGGGAGGGGCCCAGCGGGGCAGGGGGCTGGGGGCCGCCCCCCGAGCGCGTGCTGGGCTCCTGAGCGCCCCTGCTGCTGGGCTCACCCTCCGCCCTGGCGCCACAGCCAGGCTGCCTGGGGCCCTCCCTGCCCGTCAGCCGGCTGATGCAGGAGCTGGGAATCTCGACACTCTGCCCGCCGGCAGGGACCTCGCCCACCCGCCTGTCGTCTCTCCTGATCTTTGGTATCCTGGGGAGCTCGGAGATGTCCGTCCTCCTGGGAGCTGGTCTCGGGGCCTGTCCCAGCACCGTGCTCTCGGAAGGCGAGTTAGAGCTACCATTCGAGGTCTTCAATGCCGCAGACCTAAGAGGCGGAGGGTGCTTGCTGTCGCCGTTAAATCGGGGGCCGTCACTTTGTTTTAAGCTGGGTCTGCTCACGCTGGACAAGGTCTGAGCCTGGCCTGACTGAAGGGTCACCAAGGAGTCCAGTCTCACAGCTGCCCCCAACGTGAGCACAGGGACATGGGCGGGGGTGGGCGGGGCCGGGGGTGTGCCCGGGGTAGCCCTGCCTGGACAGCTGGACCCCAAGCTCTCTGGCCCGCTTCCTGACTGAGTCCCTCTGGGCTGCAGGCAGGCCCCAGACCCGGCGCCTTCTGCCCCTCTGGATGGACCAACTGAGTTTCGCTGAAAAGAAACTGGCGCTAAAAGACAAAAGGCAAACAGCCATCAGTCCCCACCCCCATCCTTAAAAAGCTCCACCCTTCTCAGAACACCCTCCCAACGGTGCACGGTTTCCACTCCCGCTCACTCTGGCTGGGCACAGGGACGGGGCTGGAGGCTCGCTCTGCTGCTGCCCAGCAGCCCCTTCTGCTTCATACACTATCTTCACGCTATTTGTGGATCAGAAGGAGCCTGAGCCCGTGACGGACACTTGAAAACAGGGTAGCACCCCAGTCTACCAATGACCACGCCCATGCAGCCTACCCTGCCCTCCATGGCCAGATCCCCCCCGGGCCCGAATCCCGCTGGGGCCCAGATCCGTGGAGAGGGCTCCACGCTGGTTCCTGGGGCTGTGAGAGCAGACGGCAGCTGCGGACAGCAAGGAGGGCCTGTGGGCTGCCTGGTAACTCCCCCAACAGATAGATGTGTTATCAGAAAGCGGTGGGACAGGCATCTTCAGTCCCTCAGGACCCTCACCTACACTCGGAAGCAAACCCTAGAGCCGCTGGGTCACACCACACGACTGTCCCTGGAGGAACGCATGTCCTCATCTCCAGGCGCGCAGAGGTGGGGACGGTGGGCCGTGCGCAGAGGCTCCTCACCTGCCCTCTTGGCGCTGAGGGAGCCATCGCGGTGGATGACGATGTCGGCGCCGTTCATCATCAGGAAGCTCTGGCCCGACAGGATGCTCCCCAGCAGGTCAGGGCCGGGGTCCGCATCCACTTCCGGCTGGGGCGCCATGGCGGGAGCGCTCCTCCTGCAGGGCAGACCCGGGGCAGGTCCAGCGGTCACGGCCCTCCTGCCCACGCGCCTCCACACCCAGGCAGCAGGCAGTGGCCCCGAGGGGAGGGGTGAGACCCACCCGGCAGCTCGGACTAAAGGAAGATGGGGTGGGGGGGGGTCGAGTCGTCCGAGGCTTTGGCCCCGGCTCCACTCACTGACAAGCAAGAGCTCGTGAGCAACGCCGACTGGTAGAGTTGGTTAAGTCTTTCTTTTGGAGGGTCAAACAGAGAAAAAGCTTGGCTCCCTGCCCGGCCCCTCCCTGCTGTGGGTTCTGCAGCAGAGCTAGGCACATGGAGGCAGCCTCTGGGGCTGTCACCTCGTCCCTGTGCCCTTGGCTTGGGACTGGCCGCAGCACTTCCTCAACCAAGAGCCAGAGGACAGGCCACAGGAGAGGCCGTGGGTGCCAGGTGGCAGAGCGCCAGCCCAACATGGAGCCCACGGTCCTTGCACGCCTGGGGCCCCACCCCACACCACCGCCCCGGCCATCCTGTCCCCCAGGACACACCTGGAGAGCCCCATGGAGACGGGCCTGGCCACAGGCTGGTGCGACCGCAGGGCTGACCGGGACAGGATCCTCCTCTTGATGCTCAGAGGGGAAGCAGGGCTCGGAGATGCCTCTTCACTGCTGGAGGAGGACACATGCCAAAGGGCACGGGGTGACCCTGCACATCGAGGCCCAGGGGGCCACCCCCCTACCTCTCAGCAGCGCGTGGCACAGGCGGGCTAAGCACTACCCCCACGGCAGCCCTCGTGACTCAACAATGAACCCAGGCCCCGTGCAGCGGTTTTCTGTCAGCAGCTGCCCGAGTCTCTGAGCGGGGACGGGGTGGGGGACAGGCGAGTAAGTTAGATCTTTCTCCAAATTAGGGGACGAGTAGGTACAGAATTCTGAGAACAACTCGGAAGCAGGAATTTCACAAATGCGAATTCTGAGGCTGAGCCATGCCTCCACCAGGAGCGACATGCCCACGGGCCTGGGAAAAGAGTGAGCCCCCCCAGTTCCCCCTCTGCAGTCACCTGTCGAAGGGGTCCAGCTCATAAGGGTCTCCAAACAGGGAGAGAGAGGCTGCCCCGATGTCTGCACGCATCAGCCCCAGAGAGGGGTCTGCAGGCTTGTACACCGAGGGGATGCAGGCTCCATGGGCTGGCCTGCGGAGGCCCAGCGTCCGTGCGATGCGGGAACGAGCTGTGGCTTCATTCTGAACCCAGGGGACAGAGGGAGAAACACTGATCCACAGGGCTGAAATCTACAGCCTCCATTCCAACTGCGAATCCGCAGCACCAAACACAGCCGACCGAGTAGCCACAATCCTGCAGCCGGAGGGTAACGTGTACTCATCGCACGTGAGGACCCCGCCTGCGCCTCGCCCCCACCCGGCTCACACCGGATGCCGGCACTCCAGGGCACAAGCGCCTTGACGGGTTGTAGCCCAGCCCCTTGCGCCCCCCGCGGTCCCAGGAGCCGCTCTGCGGGGCCCAGAACACATCTCGTCTCAGCCCCATCTTCAATCCGTGCTACAGAAACGTGCATATTTATCTGTGAGTCTCTAAGTAATTATAAAAAAAGGGTCCTTCTACGACTCCCACTATATACCCACATACAGGACTGAAGCTCGCCCAGCGTGATCCCCCATCCGACGCTACCTTTATCTTCTTCCCTTTACTCTTCTTCACGCGGCCCTGGCGTTTCCTGGACCTCGTCCCCGAGCTCCTGCTCTTCACAGATGATCTGGACTGGGTTTTCTTTCTTCCCGACACTTTCCTCCGTCTTCCTACAAAGAGCACATTGACAGCGCGCACTTCACTGTGCGCCCCACCCCAGGTGTCCCCCCCAAGACCCAGCGGACGACAACTGTCCATCCCGGCCTGGGGCCTTCCTCTTTTTATTTTTTTTTGTTATAGGGTTTTACATACTTCGCCACAGAGGAGGGGAGGGGGAAGGCAGTGCAAAGCAAAAACAGAGTAGGTCTGAGCCTACTTTGATTTGTAGACCTCGTTATTAGAACCGGCAGATTATTTTACACAATTATGAAGCAAAATTAAATTAGAAAACACAAACCCTAATAATCAAAAGTAAAAGGAAACACTGGCTCCCAGCTCTGTATCCACTTGGTGGTCTCACCCCGGAGAAGCACTCTCCCAGAGGCTTGGAAACAGATGACCTCACGGTACGTGTCCAGTAAAACGTATCCTGAGGATTACATTGCAAACCCAGCAGCGTTCCGTCCCCCTCAGCCACCCTGGGGCGCTACGGGCTGACTGGGGACGAGCCATGGCAGCCACAGGACGCCCTAGTTCTGTGATGCTCCAGCACCCCCGAACTCTCAGGAACCCCAGCACAGAAACAGCAGGTTCCGAGAAGACGTGTGCTGTTAAAGCACTTCCGCTACACTTGAATCTGTGATCTCGCGATGAAGCTAAAAGCCCTACCTGATCTCCACTGAAGGATGCTACAAGCAGCTCGGGGGTTCTGAGAACTGCTCAACAAAGGAAACAGACGGAGGCGCCAGCGAGCCCGTGCTGTCCACGGAAACTGCACTCCTGGAAGCAGCCCGTCAGGAGGAAGCCTCTCCTTCACCTCCTCCGTCACTTCATGGATCTGAGACCTGAGCCCCGGGGCTGCCTGACTGTGAACAGAGAGCCTGGCGGAGCTGCCCGCTGGGAGGACCCCCAACCCCAACCCAAGCAACCCTTCAAACACCCCACCAACCCAACGAAACGCCCAACTGCACCTGAGCCAGCCTCGGGGCTCCAGCCGCCCAGCCGGAGCAGGTGAGACCTGCCCACGAGGGATGCACCGGGATAGGAGACCCTGCATCACCCCCAGTCCAGAGGACACAGAGACACTTAACAGGCAGCCACTAGTGCAACACAGATCTCCTTTGGCTCGAGATTCAAGTAAACTATTTTTTTTAATTCCATCACAATTTGTGACACAATTAGAACTTTCAACCCCGACGAGCTATTTCACCGTGTGCTGCACAATCACTGCTCATCTCCTCGGGTGTAACAACGGCCTCGTTGTTCAATCAAAAGAAAGACTCCCTCTTCCAGAAACATATTGTGAGACACTTAGAGGTAAAATGAGGATCTGCTTCAAAATAACAGAGGGGGAGGGGGTGGAGAGAGACGAAGCAGCCCCGGCCAGGAGTCACCAGGCCATGGCAAGACGGTCACAGGGTGCTGTTCCTGTCTCCCTGCGCTTCCACAGTGTGACTACGTCTGTAAAAAGTGCGAAACATTGGGCTTCTCTGGTGGTGCAGTGGTTAAGAATCTGCCTGCCAATGCAGGGGACCAGGGTTCGAACCCTGGTCCAGGAAGATCCCACATGCTGCGGAGCAACTAAGCCTGTGCGCCACAACTACTGAGCCTGCGCTCTAGAGCCCGTGAGCCACAACTACTGAAGCCCGCGCACCTAGAGCCCGTGCTCCGCAACAAGAGAAGCCACCGCAATGAGAAGCCTGCGCACCGCAACAAAGAGTAGCCTCCGCTCGCCACAACTAGAGAAAGCCCGCGCGCAGCAATGAAGACCCAAAGCTGCCAATAAATTAATTAAATAAATAATTTTTTTTAAAAAAGTGTGAAATATTCACAGCAAAGATGTAACAGCCAAGCGTGGGGGCCACTCGGGACAAAGGGAGAAGTGAGCCCGTCTCTCCAGGAGCTGCAGCACCTCCAGCTCTTATCCTGGGACGGGTCTGTGAAATGCAAGGGAGCAACTGCTGGGACTGAGAATTGAGACCCTGGACATGAGAGGAGATCCAGACAGAAAATACGAGAAGCAAAACCTCTCTCATCCTGAACTTCAAGGCAGTGATCAGCGTGACCTCGGGGTACAGCTCCTGGCTCCATCTACTACACGGGGTTGCGAACCAGGACCGCCCACCGGCGGCCCTTGGGTGTCTTCTCTGTGCTCAGCTCTTCGGGGGCGAGGGCTCTCCGGGAGCACATATGCGCTTGGCACGGTCACGCAGGGCAGCGGAACCAGACACACACACGCCCGCTGGGGGTGGGGAGGACGAGCGTGGGCAAGAACGCAGCGCAGCTACAACGCGCACGTTGCTGATGGGAGCGCAGGGGGTGAGTCACCTCCAACACACGTTCACTGGTTGCACCAACTAGTCTACTGCTCTCTACCGACCCAGAGCAGCGGAAACACCTGCCTGCAGGAAAGATACTCACAGCAGCTTCATTACAGAACCAACCCAAATGCCCGGCACAGGCAGGTGGACAAGCTGGGGTGGTTCGTGCCGTGGCATGTTCCTCACCAATAAACAGAAATTAACCCCAGACACCCACTACACAGGCCCCCAATCACTGTGCTGAGCGACAAACCAGAGCACACACTCAAGACCTCACGAGTGAGAACCGAGGATGGCACAGCTAGCGCCAACGACAGGACGGCAGGTGCCTGGAGGGGCTGCCTGGGGAGTGGGGGCACCGGCTGGAAGCCTCGTCGGTCTCACCGGGAACCATACGCCCAGAGTGGGTGTGCTCATCACAGAAAAGTATGTCTCAATAACGTTGATTTTTAAAAGACCACAGATTGCAACCCACTGAAAAAAACAGGAAACCACATCTACTGGTTTAAATGAATAGTCAAGGAGAAAAAGGAAAGCTCTCTTTGGAGAATTCCAACCCATGAATATAAATGGAGCACAGACCCAGAAATCGCCAAGGATGTTAAACTGGGGTGAAAGCTTCTCCCCAGGCAGGGATGTCGACTACCAAAGAAAAATGGAACTTACTGGGACAAAATTACCGAGACTAGCACAGAAAAGGACTAGAAAGCGTGAACAGCGCCAAAACCAGCAAAGACACTGAATTCATCATTTTAGCCGTTCCCACCCAGAAAAGCCAGGTATGGGACTTCACCTGTGTGTTGCCCAATTTAGAGAAAACATCGCGAATCTTCCACAAGGTCCTTGGGGACTCTTCCCCGATCAACTTTGGGGAGGCTGTGCCACCCTGATGCACATGCAGGGCGCTGCTGCATGAACAGCACCCTAGGGGGGTTCAGCGGGAAGGACCAGACCCAGACCCCTGGGCCTGCAGGGCCTTCTGCGCGACGGTCTGCGGAAACCAGGCTACAGGAATGGCAGCCACCACTGGAAGCCAGAGCTTCCTACCTGCTTTCCTCCTCCGACGGGCAGGGGCTCGCGGCCCGGGGTGCTGGTACACGGCTGTGCTCAGCCCAGCGGCCACAGCTTCGATGGTCTCGTCCAGCAGAGGAGACATGAGGTACCTCGGGACGTGCTGCACAGCACGGGACGGCGCTGGTCAGGGGGGCCGGAGCCGCCTCAGGCCCCTTGAGGGAGCCCTGAGGAGCCCCCTGAGCCCCCGGGAGGCTGGACGCCTCAGCCTGGCAGCAGCAGACATCAGGCAGGCTGCTGGGGGCTCCCCAAGGGCCCAGTGGGAAGTGGGGTCTGGGAAGGCCTCCCGAGGAGCAGGCAAGGATGCAGAACAAGGAGGGCTTGCGGGCCTCAGAGTGGAGGGCGGAGGTGCCAGGAGGGACTGTGGGCATCTGTGGTGGGGTCCCGGGACCACGTTCCCCATGAAGTCCTCTCAGCTCCTCTCAGTTCAGTGCTACGGCCTTGGCAGGTGACAGCTGCAAGGCAGGGGACCCCCGGCAGCTTCCACGATGCACCCATGGGCCGGGCTACCAACCACTGGCCGGACCCGACTGCCCAGCACCCCCAGGGCCAGCTCTCCACTGCTGCCGCCGCCTCAGGCCCACCTGGCTTTGTTCCCTGCACGTGGCCAGGATGCGAGGCCACCAGCACCCACCTGGATCCTCCTGGCTGTGGAGATCCGGTTCCGGTTCACCGTCGCTCGGACCCTCTCGCTCTGCCGTGTCCTGGCGATGGCCCGGGTCCTCCCTGCGTGTGGCTGAAGCCGGCTGGTGGTGGGCACTATGTCGGCCAAGAGCAGGGAAACCTCCTCCTCGCTCACGGGACCCGCGTCTTGGAAGAAAACACCCTGGGCTGACGTGCACTCTGCTGAGCCCTGGCCCTGGTAGGAGGACTCTGGGAAACGGGGCACAGAGGGTGTCTTCCTGGAGCTTGGGCTCCTAGACCCCCATCAGCCAACCCCCTGTCTCCAGCCCGTGCCCCGCCCAAGGAGTGCAACCGAAAGCCGCCCCTGCTGGAGAGCCGGACGCGATCTCCCTGGGACGAGGGGCCGGCCCCACAGGAAGGGTCCGGGCCACCTGAGGGGGGGCAGTGTGTTACCCGCAGCAGGGGCGGCCCCGGGGGCAGCACATTCCGGACAGAACCACTCGTCCACTGGCACCTCCTGGAGAGGGGGGTCCAAACACTCCATGTGGTACCTAGGAAACGAGACGGTGTCCCCAGCCTCACTGTCCCAGCCAAGCGAGCCCTATGACAGGCCGCCTGACAACACACCCTGCTGTGATCTCGTGGCCCCCCAATCCACGTGTGGAAGCCCTACCCCGCAACGTGACGGCACCTGGAGACGGCCTGTGGGGGTGACGAAGGTTAAGTGAAGTCATGAGGGCAGGGCCCTGACCAGGGACACAGCGCCCCCTCCCCGATCGTGAGCTCTGCCAGGACTGACTTGGATGCCCCCACCCGAGGCCAAGGGGGAGTCCGCCTGCTCAGAGGGCCTGCGCGCTTGGAGCTGCAGACACCTGTCTTCTCGCTCTCCCACTGGCATTCTGGGTGGATGGACCCCCACCGCAGGCTTCTGGGCATCTCTGCCCTCCAAGGGGACCCTGACGGCCGCCAAACTCTCCCCAGGGGACGTACCATCTGGAGGGACAGAGCTAAGAGAGCGGCAGCTGGACCCTGACAGCGGCGGGGTGGCAGCCACCATCTTGGGAGGCCAGTCTCCGAGGAACTAACACCCCGCACGGCAGCGCCACCCAACAGCGTCTGCTTTTCAGTTGCTGGAGGAGCCACCGCTAGCATGGGCCGCCGGTGCCGGAACCCTCCAAACTCCATCCCAGTGTCCGAGATGGCACCGAGCCAGGCCAGGTGGAAACTAGCGCCAAGCCCACACTGAACACCCGAGCCCAGGCTGGACTCGGCTTTGAAGCCGCGTGCTGCTCACAGCCCTGCCCTGCGTGAGGGTCCAAGACAGACCCACAGGGCGAAGCTTGCCCCGACCCCCTGGCTGGACCTCACCCGAGCACCCCGGGGACGGACGGCGGGAGGCTGCTCCTCCTGGGACGCGGCAGGCTGGCACCAAGGACCAGGGAGCACCCAGAACCCCAACTAGGTTTCAGCCTGAGAAGATCCTCCAGGATGTGGTCTCAGGAACAACATCCAAGAACTGAGTGGCAGCTTCTGACAGTGTCCCCAGGATCGAGCGCGGTTCAACCCTGTTCTCGCCACCAAGCCCCAGGGCCTGGGAGCGGAGGCTGGCGGGGGTGACAGGCACCCCGCCCAGCCAGTCTGCACTCACTAGTCCCTCCACGGAGGAGATGGCTGAGGGCTCAAACCCAGAAGAGCCCCATGATCGCCCAGTAGGACCAGCCTGCAGCGCTCACTTGAGCACAAGGATGACCTCCTCCCACCAGGAGAGCCACAGCCATGCGGCACAGAGAGGTCCTCCCTCGAGAATAAATACCGCTACATAAAACACAAATGGGGGAACTCCATGGCGGTCCAGTGGTTAGGACTTGGCAATTTCACTGCCAGGGTCCGGGTTCAATCCCTGGTCGGGGAACTAAGATCCCAAAAGCCACGGAGCACGGCCAAAAAAAAAAAACCAAGGCAAAACCCCCCACAGATAATCTGTACCTTGCTTCATATAACAGTGAAAGAACCTGGCATATTCATGTATCTATAGACAGGCTTGTGAGCTACTCATTTAAAAATGAGGAACAGGGCTTCCCAGGTGGCACAGTGGTTAACAATCCGCCTGCCAATGCAGGGGACACAGGTTCGAGCCCTGGTCTGGGAAGATCCCACATGCTGCAGAGCAACTAAGCCCGTGCGCCACAACTGCTGAGCCTGCACTCTAGAGCCCGCGAGCCACAACTACTGAAGCCTGTGCTCTAGAGCCCGTGCTCCGCAACAAGAGAAGCCACCGCAATGAGAAGCCCGCACACTGCAACAAAGAGTAGCCCCCACTCGCCGCAACTAGAGAAAATCCACGCGCAGCAACCAAGACCCAACACAGCCCAAAATAAAAAATAAATAAATTTATATTAAAAAAAATTTCAGTTGCATCTCCCATTATTAAAGAAAAATGAGTAACAGTGATCTTAGACTTGTAGACTTGTGACTTTAGTTGAAAGACTTAACTGTAAGAAAATTTAGCTAATGGCAAATATTAGCAGTGAGGATATTCAGAAGCATACGAATCACTATATTTTTTATCAGTTTTAATGTTTTAGGTCTATCACAATTTTTATGTACTTGTTTTATCTGTTAAATTCAAGCACATAAAAAAAACAAATAAGTTTATAAATATACTTTACAACAAAAAATATTTTTGATGAAGCTGCAAAAATCCCCGAGTCACTGTTAAAACTACTAAAATTGGGGCTTCCCTGGTGGCGCAGTGGTTGAGAGTCCGCCTGCCGATGCAGGGGACACAGGTTTGTGCCCCAGTCCAGGAAGATCCCACATGCCGTGGAGCGGCTGGGCCTGTGAGCCATGGCCGCTGAGCCTGTGCGTCTGGAGCCTGTGCTCCGCAACAGGAGAGGCCACAACAGTGAGAGGCCCGCATACTGCAAAAGCAAACAAACGAACAAACAAACAAAACACTACTAAAATTGAAACAATTTTTTCTTGGCCACACCATGCGGCATGTGGGATCTTAGATCCCTGACTAGGGATTGAACCTGACCCCCTGCACTGGAAATGTGGAGTCTTAACCAATGGACCACCAGGGAACTCCCTGAAACAGAACCTGATATAAAGAATTAACATAATCAAGGATTGTAGGCTCAGACAAGGCAATCCCAAGAAAGAACTGAGCTGGAGGTATCACCCTCCCTGACTTCAGACTATGCTACAAAGCTACCGTAATCAAAACAGTACAATACTGGCTCAAAAACAGACACACATAAAAATGAATCAGAAAAGAGACCCCAGAAATAAACCTACACTTACATGGTCAATTAATCTACAACAAAGGACGCAAGAACATACAATTGAAGAAAGACAGTCTCTCCAATAAGTGGTGCTGGGAAAGCTGGACAGCTTCATGTAAAAGAATGAAATAGGACACTTTCTCACACTGTATACAACAATAAACTCAAAATGGATTAAAGACCTAAACGTAAGATTGGAAACTATAAAACTCCTAAAAGAAAACAATAACAGAACACTCTTTGACATAAGTCACAGCAATATTTTTGGGGATCTGTCTCTCAAAGCAAAGGAAATAAAAGCGAAAATAAATGGGACCTAATTAAACTTTAAATCTTAACTTTTGCACAGCAAAGGAAACACTGACAAAACGAAAAGACTTCCTGAATGGAAGAAAATATTTGCAAATTACATGACCAACAAGGGATCAACATCCAAAATATATCAACAGCTCATACAACTCAATATCAAAAAAAGTGATTAAAACATGGGCAAAAGACAGCAGACATTTTTCCAAAGAAGACATACAGATGGCCCAAAGGCACATGAAAAGATGTTCAACATTGCTAATCATCAGAGAAATGCAAATCAAAACCACAGTGAGACACCACCTCACACCTGTCTGAATGGCTTTCGTCAAAAAGGGCACAAATAGGGCTTCCCTGGTGGCGCAGTGGTTGAGGGTCCACCTGCCGATGCAGGGGACACAGGTTTGTGCCCCAGTCCAGGAAGGTCCCACATGCCGCAGAGCAGATAGGCCCGTGAGCCATGGCAGCTGAGCCTGCGCGTCCGGAGCCTGTGCTCCGCAACGAGAGAGGCCACAACAGTGAGAGGCCTGCGTACCGCAAAAAAAAAAAAAAAGACCACAAGTAACAAGTGTTGGCGAGGATGTGCAGAAAAGGGAGCTCTCTTGCACTGTTGGTGGGACTGTAAATTGGTGCAGCTGCCATGCAGAGCAGTATGGAGGTTCCTGAAGAAACTAAAACTAGAACTACCATATGATCCAGCACTTCCACTCCTGGGTACTTAACTAAAGAAAATGAAAACACTAATTCAAAAAAATACATGCACTCCAGTGTTCACAGCATTATTCACAAAAGCCAAGATATGGAAGTAACCCAAGTGCCCATGAACAGACAAATGGATAAAGAAGAAGTGGTGTACACAAACACACACCCTCAGCCATAAAAAAGACTGCAATTCTGCCATTTGCAAAAACATGAATGGACCTGGAGAGTGTTACGCTTAGTGAAATAAGTCAAAAGAGAAAAACAAATACTCTATGTTATTGCTTATATGTGTAACGTAGAAATGAAATAAATCACCGTATATAATAAAACAGAAACAGGCTCAGATATAGAGAACAAAGTAATGGTTAACAGTCAGTAGAGGGGAGTCGGGGAGCAAGACAGGGGTATGGGTGGGATTAAGAGATACAAGCTACTCTGTACATAATAAGGTACAAGGATACACTTCACAGCACAGAGAAGTAGAGCCAATGTTTTATAATAACTTTAAATAGAGCATAACTGATAAAAATTTTGAATCACTGTGTTGTACACCTGAAACTAATATAACTCTATAAACCAACTATACCTCAATTTAAAAAAAAATGCATGCTATGTTCCACTCAATTTTGTTATGAACCTAAAATTGCTCTGAAAAATAAAATCTATTAAAAAAAAAAAAAAAAAGGACTGTAGGCTCCATTTAAAAGCTTAAGGGTGTGGGGGGGCTTCCCTGGTGGCACAGTGGTTGAGAATCTGCCTGCCAATGCAGGGGACAGGGGTTCGAGTCCTGGTCTGGGAGGATCCCACATGCCGCAGAGCAACTGGGCCTGTGAGCCACAACTACTGAGCCTGCGCGTCTGGAGCTTGTGCTCCACAACAAGAGAGGCCGCGATAGTGAGAGGCCCGCGTACCGTGATGAAGAGTGGCCCCCACTCACCGCAACTAGAGAAAGCCCTCGCACAGAAACGAAGACCCAACACAGCCGAAAATAAATAGATAAATATTAAAAAAAAAAAAAAAAAAAAAAAACGCTTAAGGGGGGAACTCCCTGGCAGTCCAGTAGTTAGGACTCGGTGCTTTCACTGCTAAGGGCCCGGGTTCAATCCCTGGTCAGGAAACTAAGATCCCACAAGCCACGCAGCAAGGCAAAAAGGAAAGAAAAAAAAAAGGGATAAAAGCTTAAGAGAAAATCGAGGCTTTGTGAGTGAAAGCTCCGACAGCCTCATCCAGGGCTCCCCAGCGTCCTCAAGGCCACTGGAAGGCACACAGGCTCGTCTGGCACAGGGAACCCAGGCCAAGAAGGCAAGGCTGGTGACGAGGGCCAGGCCAGGCCAAGGGGTGTGGCGGCCAGTACCAGGCCTCTCCTTCCCACCACGTGTGGGCTCTCAGGCAGCATCCAGCTGTCCCAGGCCCCTCCTTCTCAGGCCCCGAGCAGCCACCATCACTGGGGAAAAGGGTGCAGTCTGCGTGTGAGCAGCGTTCTGAATGCTGCCACCCCCGTGGCCTCACTCGGTCATGGAGTGTGACAGCAAGAGCCGTGAGCTGGACACACGGGTCTGCAGGTCACCCAAGGCTCTGCTTCTGCCCTCCAGCCCCAGACCGACAACAGGCTAGAGGGGACCCGCTCAGACATGGCCAACTTCCGGGACTCCAAAGGGGCAAGGAGCAGCAAGGTCAGGCAACCGTGTCACCAAACACGGATGCAGGCTGAGACTGGTGAGAAAGGAGGGAGGAACGCATTGCATTCTCAGCCGTGTGAGCACCGAGGGCGGGGCTCGGAGGAAGGTGGGAGATGCTGCCAGGCCTGGGGAGGGTGACCTGCTGTCTCAGTGCAGGGAGGTGGCAGGTAGTGGGCCCCGGTGGGCAGCCCAGGCAGTGTCTGCATTGGGACAAGAACAGGCCCCACAGGTGCCCGTCCTCCAGGGCTTGTGCTGCTCCAGCACAAGGAAAGGGCCTGACGAGAAGCAGGGGACCCAATGGTGTTGCGGAATGACAATGAAAGGGGCTCCACGGACACAGGGGTGGCTGGCAGCCTGGCTGGAAGCGCGTCCCACTGTCCTGCCGTGTGAAGCTGCCCTGGCCCCTGGCCTCGCACAAAGGGTGGGTCCTGCTCGTGTCCGCCCCCGGCCCAGCCAGCCCACACCCCCATTTCTTGCCTCTCCCCCTCGTCCTGAGATACTAGGTACATCTCTGCAAGCGGCCTCAGGATATCGTCTGGAAACAGGTGGAGGATATAAACAACGATGGGGGGGGACGAAGCATGCGGAGCCCAGGACGCAGCAGACGACCCTCGGGGGGCAGGTGGCACTGAGCACAAACACAGCTGGGCAGGTCCCTCTAGCGGGTCAACAAGACCAGCTCTGAGCCGAGCTCAGGGCACCCAACGGGAGGGGCTCACCCAGCGTCGCAGCCGTCGCAGAGCAGCAGACGGTCCTCCCGGTCGCTCCTGCCGCACACCCCACAGAAGGTTGGGTCTTCATCCTCGTCCTCCCCAAGCCTGGCGCTCTCCACTGGGATCTGGGGACAGGACAGCATGCTCAGCACATGGCAAGAGGGACCCAAACCCCAGAGCCGTTTATGTCACGGTTTGCAATGGACCCAGAGCAGATTCACACGGGCTCCATGGGCCCAGAGGTTCTGAATTAACAAGCACCAGTGACTTTTGTTTTCTAACCATCTCAGGGTAGTTAGCCCTGAGAAAAAAAACGATTCAACAGAAAAAGTCTGACCCACAGAAGGGCCCCAGAGCGGAGTGGCAGGTGAGACAGCCAAACATGAGGGCTACGCTGCATGGACCACGCGGGTGGAGAACAGGGAAGCGCCGGGCTCTCGTCCCCCGAGAACTGTCCCAGGACCAAGCAAAGCACAGAAACGTGACTGCCAAATGACACTCAAACATGCGCTGCCCCATGACGATCACAGCTACTCCTCATCGCTGCCGCCAGCCCGAGCCACCTCCACAGGCTGCCTCGGTCTCCTGCCCATGAGTCCCACTGAGAAACAGCCCCTGCAGCTCACTTCCCCACGGGTGACTCGCCTGAGCCACACTCTCTGCCTTTGTTCCTGCACCAGCCAGGGACTCGGGACCCTCCCGCGGCCTCCTGGACTCTGTGCTGGGTCTGAGCCGCTCTCGGATCTCCTCCAACTGGACCTGCTGGCGTGTAAGTGGGCCCTCCACCCACCTCCCCTTCCCACACAGGAGGCGCTCGGGGCCAAGGACTCAAGAGGCAGGCACTCAAGGAAACAGAGCTTGCCTGCAGGGAATCTGCCAGCGCTCCCCAGAGACCTCGGGCAGAAGAGCAAAGCGCCCAGGGCAGGCCACAGGAGGCTCCACCAGCAGGACGGGACGGGAGCTGCCGGCCCCGGCAAAGACTCCAGGAGAAGTCTGCTCACCCAGAGCCGGAGTCCTCACACGTCCCTGGCTCCGCAAATAAAAAGGCACATCTGCGGCTATAAGACTCACTGAGAAGATGTAAGGCAAGTCTCTACGAGTCTTTCTTTTTCTTCTTTTTGGCCGAGCCGTGTGGCTTGCAGGAACTTCCCCGACCAGGGACTGAACCCAGGCCATGGCAGTGAAAGCGAGGAAGCCTAACCACTAGGCCACCAGGGAACTCCCTCAACAAATCTTTCTAATGCTGCTCCTCAACAGAAGACGACGTATGGAGGCCTCCCAGTCCCCAAACAGCAGGTGAGCAAAAGCACGCTTTCAAGAGCAAGGAAAACACCTTGTCCCCAGCCCTCGTGCTCCTGCCACGCGCCTTCCGAAGTCTGGTTCCGAGAGAGCTGGCCCCCTCTCCCAGGTCTGGGGTCCACACCCTGACCTTCCCGGCCTGCTGTGGCTGCCGTGGCTCAAGAGGAGAGAAGCTCGGAGATGCAGAAAAGGCGTGTGGGAGTGGAGAGGAGGAAGTCTGGGAAACCGCTCCCATGCAGAGCCCAGGCTGGCCGGGCACACGGCACCACCTCCAGCACCGGGTTTCACGTTCATGGCCGCAAACGGCCTTTTAGTCGATTTCTAAAACACACGTAACTAATATTTCAGGAAAGCAACTTGCCTTTTGAAGGCATGTTTTCCCATGAGATGGGGTGGACCAATGTAATACACAAAAGGGGGCGCCTACACTTACCTTCTTCAAGATTTTACCGCCAAATTGAGCTCGAATACAAATACATTTAAATATAGTTCGATCAACTGGACAGGAATTGGCATTCTGTAAGAAAGAAAAATCATACTTCAACCTTATAGAATGACTTTCACTATTAATACCATCTGAAAATAATTTCATTTAGAAGTCAAGACTTCCTTTTACATTAAAAATCTAATTTGCAGAATGCCTGTGTAGGCTAGGCCCTGTGCTAGGCGGCTGGGGATACAGCGGTGAAGAAAAGAGATAGAAATCAAATCCCTGCCACGTGGGGCGGTTCTCTTGGAGGGCCAGTCAGTGCTAAGAAGACAAGAGGAGGGCAAGGGGTGGCGGGACAGCTGGGTTACTGGCCAGCAAGCAGGGGGCGGAGGAGAAGAGGCTGGGTGCTTGAGGCAACGCCGTTACTGTCACCCTCGCTGGGTAAGGGCAGGCACGGTGCGGCGAGACCTGCCGCGTTCCCGGGGTCCGAGTTGGTGAGGGTGGGAATAGAAAAGAATCAGGCAGGGCCGCTGGTCCTCGAGGACGGTGAAAGGCACGGGGCTGTGGGCCACGCGTCCTTTGACTCATTACTTCTTTGAGGTTTTTCACAAAGTTCAGAAAGTAGGGAGGGGGCAGTGCTTCTAAAGCTCACCCTGCAACACTGCACCATCTGGTGAACCCCATGTGCTTTTACTGCTAATCACACGACTCAGGCTTTCCTGGGTCTATGAGGTGACCCCTCAGCACGTAAGCACCGGCCAACTCGGCCTGAGCAGGCTGCCCCTGGGCCACTAAGGATTTCTGGTCCCCGAGGGGCACCGGCCCATAAACAACCCTCCTGATCCAGCGCTCCACGAGCATATCACCCCACAGCGGGCTTCACCGACCACCCCGAGGGCCTAGAGCTCGAACGAAGCAGAGATCAAGCTCAGACGCCACCTGGGGCTCCAACTCCTGTTGTAGAGCAGAGACCCAGACCCTTGAGAGGCCGGCCACAGGCTGGGTCACACACACACAGAGGCTAGCCCGAAGGGAGGAAGTGCCCGAAGAGAAGCCACGCACCTTGGACCACTCCACGATGCAATCGAGGCAGAAGTAGTGGGCACAGCTCTCGGGGGTCCCCACAGCCTGGTCCCCGAGAGCGTTAAGACAGATCGGGCAGCTCTCCAAATCATCATCAGAGTTCAGTGCACCGCGGGCTTCCAGCGCCCCCCGAGCAGCCGCTGCCGCTGCTAGCGGGTCCGCACCGTCGCCCTCTTCCTCGGAATCCTCGGAACCTTGACGAAGAGGCAATGTTACAAGTCCACAAACCGGAGTACAGGAGGCATGCAGGCCGCAGCCGCACTCGGGTGAGCAGGGTCCCGAATCCCACACACGAGGGACAGACCCACTCCTGCAGCCCCACCAGGACAGATGTCACCGGGCATTTTAACCCGAAGCTGCTTCCAAGCTCAGGGGACACCAGCCCCACCCCCCCAACTTGGAGCCGAATCAGAACCCTCGTGAGGCAGGCAGCCTCCAGGGGCCAGCCCGCCTCTCGGCTCAGTGCAGTGGCCTCCAGAGGGTGCCACGTGCCGTCAACACCCTTCTCAAAACAGTGTCAGTGAGCCACGGCCCTCAGGAAAGGCCTCTCCTACAGGTCTTTCATTTTTCTTGCTTCAGGGATTAGAGAGCATAAATTCCTAACCCAGCAAGCTGGCCACAACAGTCCTGATCAATTTCTGAAAGCTTCTGAAGCTGGGGTTAGGCCAGCAGAAAAGGAAGGAGACACTTGCAGTTCACCAAGGCAGAGTCAACAGGTGCATTAGTTTTCTCTCCCCACTGAACTCCACTGAAATAACGCTACTTCACATGGACAAGAGAAGCAGGCTAGGGGTGTGGCAGGCAGGGTTCTTACACACCCCTGAGACCCTGCTGTCTCAAGGCAAAGGGAAACTAGAACATAACCAAATGAGCTCTTTAAAAGCAGTTTTCTCTGGCTGGTTGTAGAACGTTGCGGCCTATCCACTGAGGGGTGGTTCCCAGGAGCTGAGTGACGACGGCCTCCCCTGGCAGCCGGCCAGAGACAGGACTGGAGCCCCATGCCCGCAGGGATCTGAAATCTGCTGACAAGCCGTGACCCTGGGGAGCACCCTGAGCCTCAGATGGGAACGGCAGCCCTGTGACCCTTGATGTCAGTCAGGTGAGAACCAAGCAGAGGACCGGCCACCGGTGTCTGGACTACAGACCCATGGAACCACTGAGCACGCGGTCCTCAGCTGCTGTGTTCGTGACAATCTGTTACAAACCAAGAGAAAACTAACAAAACTGGTGTCCACAAAATTTTGGAGAATGACTTTGCTCAGCTTCCTGCCTGGCTAAGGGCGTGGAGGCTGAAGGATCTGGTTCTTCCTCCGGAATTCCAGAAGGCTCAGGAACTGAAGGGAAGGCAGAGAGCTGGCCATCTGAGGGCCACCTGACCCCTCCGCGGTGTCCCACCCACGGAGGACGCCTCTGAAGTGCCTGAGGGGCAGCGACCACCAACGGAGAGGCGGCTAAAGACACAGGCAGGTGCCAAGACCCTGGGCCACCCGCCTCCTCACCCCGTCTCAGGGGCGGCCGGACCAGGCCCCAACCAGACGAAGAACCAGGCCAAAGGAGGTGCAGACATGGGTGCCAGCCCGGCATGGCAGCTGGCAGCACAGCACGCCTGGGAACCCAGCGCAGGTGAGGGCACGGCTCACACGAGGAGGGCAGGACCACACTGGAAAGAGCTGGGAGCAACTGAGATGAGGCCAAGTAGGGAGGGGCTGCGAGCTGAGCACACCAGGACGCATGTGCACCGCCTGGAGAGCGGGCTGAGGCAGCGGGTCAGAGTCCCAAGTCCTCATGCTTCATCCTAAGACTTGAACAGATAATACCTATCTAAAGTTGAAAACTGAGCAAACAGCGACACAAGCAAGTGACTTTCAGGAATCAACACTAGCGCAGGAAAAGCAAAAAGATGAGTAGAAAGAGCTGCGGAGAGAAGGGGGACGTGGCAGATACCAGGCCCGTAAGGATGCAGGTAACTCCCTTTGAAGACACTACGTTTGAGACCTCTTAAATTCTCACCAGCCACAGAGATACGCTCCTTGCCTGTGAGTTTCACTGACCGGCGCGGAAAACTAGGGGTGTCTGGTGGAGTTTTACTGCCCATCAGCTATGGCCGTGGCCTCCAGGTGCCTGCCCGCCACTGGGCACCTCCTCATCACCCGCGGGCCTGCTGGGCACTGGGCTCTACGCCAGCTGTCCCTGCACGGCACTCCCCACCAGCCCATGTCCCCCATTACCCGGCTAACCCTCCTGCCCTTCAGATCACAGCTTAGATGTGTCTTTCTGGAAGCTTCTCCTCACCAGCCCAGGCCCACAGGGGCTGAGGCCTCCCCATTCCCATGACGTCCCCGTAAACACACTCTTGGCATCTATCACCTGACCTAACTGCTCCTTTACACCGTTGTCTCTGCTGCTAGGCAGTTAGCTCGGGCAGAGAGCCCCGGCTGGGCTCCCGCCTGCCCTCCAGCCTGCAGCCCCCGTCCTCTGGCCTTCAGTAGAGCCTCAAACCTCTGCTCGAGGGATGAAGTGACAAAGACCTGATGTCCTCTGCCTCCAGCCTGGTCAAGGCCACATGCCTGTGCCCAAGCCCCAAGCCCATCTGCAGAAACAAGCGAAGAGCCACAACGTGACCTGCAAACTCAGCACAGAGCTTCACGTGCCTGCACAGAAGTCAAAATCTAACTCTGGAAGAATATGTCACCAACACACGCGCGGTAGCAAACTCACACTGATGTGCTGTGTCAGTGTTCTTCCTTCACAAGCACTGTCCCACACGTGAGGGGTTACCTTTCTGAAACATTCTAATGTTCATAAACACAGGAGTCCAAGGACTGTGATAAAAAGACTAGGCAGATGCTTCAGGACCACACACGTCCTGAGTGGATGGCTGTTGTCAGAAGGAAAAGAGCCGTAAGCCAAGCTTCCAAAGCCCGGTGCCACATGGGGAGGGGGCTGAGCACGCCTCCCTCTGAGGGGCTGGGACAAGGCAGTCCAGCCTGGGGACCCCACAGGACACGTACCAGCCAGGATGCCCGGGAAGGCCAGGGAAGGAGGTGCCGTGAGGTCCTCAGGCAGCACTATCTCCCCGTGCAGGAGTTCAGAGGCACAAACATCAAGCAATGTAAACAACCTGGGAATTTCTTAATAAAGTCATTCCGTGCATCTGCCAGTTCTCTCAGGGGTTCCATCAAGAGCGAGAGAAGGAGCCACAGGAGGCACCGCCATCCTGCCCAGGTGGTCCCTGGGGTCAGGTGGCTCCTTGGTCAGGTGGTCCTAGGTCCCGGCAAACCTCGGCTCATGCTACCCCTGCCCTGCAGCAGGGGCTGGGGGCCTGCTCTGCCCGCAGGTCCAGTCCAGCTGCATTCTCCCTGGCAACGCCCTTCGCACTGCTCCCTGTTCTCAGGCATTTTAACCTCCTGCCGCCACCAGGGAAGAGACCTATCCGCTGTGCCATCAGTCCAAATACATCAAAGCGAGCCAGCTTCCCAGCTGAAGACGAGACCCACTGCAGGGGACTGCCAGACTGCTGTGCTAGGGAGTTTCACCCCCAGTGTTCACAGCCCCAGGTGGCCAGCGCGGTTAAGACAGCAACTTCAACAAGGCCGTTTTATAACAGCAATCCCTGTCACGAGAGAGGGGACACGCGGGGCCGCTCGAACGTCAGCGTTCTCACCAGATCCGTCTTCCAGGTGCCCCTCCTCGTCCTCGCCATCACTGTGCTCAGTGCACGTGTCGTCCTCAGAGCCCCCACTGTGGGCATCACTGCTTTCTTCTAGATGGACAGGTAAACACAGGCCCGGGGGGCAGCGTCATGGCTGAGGCAGGTTGGAAGATGCACAGAGGTGTTCAGAGGACACCTGCCCACAGGGCGCCGAGCACTGCCCCCAGGGATGGGGGGGTGGGGCCGCATGGGGACGTGGGGAGGGAAAAGCAGCATCTTTTGCTCGATTTACATCTGTATTGATTGCATCAAAAATAAACACCAAACAATGTGCCGCTTGTGCACTTGAAGAGCAAAGCATGAACACTTGCTCCCCAGCTCCGTGTGGAGCGGCGGGAGGGCAGCTCACCAGCATCGCTGGTCAGGGTGGCAGGACGGAGTCTCGGGTGGCCATCGGGCCCCGGGCTTCGGTCCACAAGCTCGTCCAGGCTGTCGTCATCCATTGCTGGACATTGGAGTTCAGCTCTGAAAGAAACCAGGGTCAAGTAATTCCCCGCTGTCCCAAACGTTATGTAAAGCTCCCTGCCGAGAGAGCAACAGTCACTCTCTACACGTCACGTCCTGGTGACACGTGTCCACCCGTAGCACAGGAGATATAATACGCTCAAAACTGTGCATACACACAAAAGAGACTGGCTCCTATCTACAGAGCCACGTTCAAAGTCAGATCCCAATTTATAACGAACCTAACTGAGCCTCAGACTGGCCATCTTCTTGTTCAGTCAGACACCTACCACACCTCAACACTCCCCAGGTACCACGAGGCCAGGCTTGAAGGAAATGGCTTATCACAAGCTGAGGCAAAGCAGCGCTTTCAATGGGGGATGGTCACCAGAAGGCCCCGGTGCCAAGCAGGGCCCTCTCCCTGCACTCCCCTGGCACTTCCCTCTCAGCCCTGGCTGGCCAGCCCAGGCTCCACGCACCTGACTATGGCTGGGAGGCCAAGGTACCAGCTGAGGTTCCTCTGACCTCGCCCCAGTGCATCCACAGGGCACCGCCAAGTCACCTGACTGCCCGGGAGCAGCACGGGGCCACAAGGAGCAGAGGTCAGGTTCTGCCTCTTGGCTGCCAAGTCCACCTGCTCTTGGGCTCCTGATCTCCAAGTGGGGATGCCTGTCGTGCCTACTCTGCAAGGCCACTGCCAGGATAACACAGAAGATCTAGACCAATGACCTCACAGACATAGTGGGACACAATTACCCTCCCACACCAGGGCCTCTGACTTTGGTCTCCAAATAAGGGCTCCTTTCCCATCAGTGCTACTCACTTCCCAAGTGACCCCGAGAGGAAACACCTCAATGACACACAGTGAGGAAACACTGCCCCCATCCAGGTGGCACAGTGTGCTTCCAACCAAGTCCAGTCTACACGGTCAAAGGAAAGGGGTCACAGGAAAGAACGGAAGGCAGAGGCGCAAAACAAGAACCAGGGGCAGGGGGTTAGGCTGACAGCAGCGTGCCCAGAAGCCAGGAAAGGCTCTCATTCCTGGATCCTACATGCAGGCTTCTCTCCCATGGGCTGTGGGCCACACACTGTGTATTACACATGCATCACAGAAACAAGGGAACGGGCCGTCACTACCACCATCGTACAGATGCTCCCAAAGAATGATCCCCTGATGGGGCTGAGGCCAGGTTCAGACCCCGGAACGCCTCACTCCCCATACAAAGCCCGATTCTGGGACGATGCTCTCTAAAATAGCGAGGGTATGTCAATGTCATGAAACTGCCATACGATGCTTCTACTGAAAGCAGTCAACTGAAATTTTTAACCCCTGAAAGCCACCACCTTTCTTCTACCTAACATGCCAAGGTTAAGAAAATCAGCAACAGTCCTACTCAACTTAAGGGTCTGCACCCCACTTCTTGGTGAGTCAGCAACACAGCAGGGACCTTCCCTGTCCTGTACCCACATCCTGACCATGTCTTCTGCTGGAGACGCACAGACCATGGTGCCACTGTCCGTCCAAAGGGATGACACTTTTCCCCTGAGCATGATGGCTGCAGCCCATTGCAGGTAAGAAGACCTATTATCCTCTGGCTATAGCTGTCATTCTGGGACACCTGCTCTCATACTTACCCTGCCCCTACTGTGTGCAGCACGGGTCCTGCCCTGGAGAAGCACAGCCTATGAGGGAGGTAAATACTCACACCCAGGAACCTACCGAGGAAAAAAATCAGAAAATGTAACCCCCCAAAGAGACAAAAGAGCACAGCCAAGAACAGTTCACACGCAAAAGGTCAAAAGCACAAACAAATAACCCCTGGCCTCTCCCTTGGCGACTGAGACCTAGGCCTGCCTGCCAGGGGCAGTGGCAGGGCCTGGCTCAGAGAGCTGTAGGAGGTCAGTGCGGCCACGATGGGGTCTGGCTTGCCTGAGACACCAACTCCGGAATCAGGATGACTGACTCCCCGTGTCCCTGCACCTGTGGGGATCAGTCCCGAGAGCCCTGTGCTTCTCCATCACAGCTGCGAGGAGAACCTCCAGGCCTCCCGACAACCCTCCCTTCCTGCATCATCGTACACAGTAACTTCTGGCAGCGCCCAGGGAAAAGACCCGGCTAGCCTCTGAAGGTGCTTTCCAGGGCAAGCGCTGTGCGACCACGAAGGAAGAGACCACCGTTAGAAAGCCCCGGCCCCCCCTCTTCCTCTGTAAGGAACCCTGCACTCAGAACACTGTGCGAGTGGGACCCTGGCTTAGCACCTACTGGCCCCACCAGCAGCCCCAGCTCAAACACACCTGCTCAGATCCACCATCCCCACCTCTGCTCATATGTCCCAGACCAATGGCCAGGAAGCCCTTTCTGCGGGAAAGCCCACAGCCCCCCGGCTGCTGGCCGCCTTCGGCAGCGCCCGCAGCACTGTGGTGCTCCTGCCGAGCCTTCAGATTTAAGAGAACCTGGGGAAAAATTTAAACCAGAAAGAGTATTTCCCTCTCTTTTCAAATTCAGGGACTCAAAGCACCTGCGATCCCAACCATCACTAAGGAACCAAAAGACCTTCCGGTGTGGTCACCGGCAGCTATGCCAGGACCAGAACCTGACTGCCCATCACCAGGCCCTGAGCAAGCCTGCCCGGTCCAACGTCTCACACGGGGCCAACTCTCAACTTTCGTTCATCGTCTGCCACAGAGGCTACAAGACCTCGAAACTGTAAACTGCAACGGAAGTCAAAAAGCTAGGGCCCAGCAAGGTCTTGGCAGGGTTGAGACAGACACCAAGAATCCATGCTGGGAGGCTGCTAAGAGAACCAAAGCCAGGCTGGCCCTGTCATGGCCTTGCCACCAGCCTGGCGCAAAAAAAGGAACCAGCTGTTGTCATTCTGACACAACATTCTTCTCCTAAGAAAAAATACCGAGTGGTCCAGGGAGAGGGAAGGTGTGCTATGTCCCAAGTCAAACCTCACTTCAGCCTCAGGTTCTGTCCAAGTGACCACTGGCCAAAATGTGGCTCACAGGCTGACTACCACCTTGCTGCTGCAGAAACAAGGTAAGTATATAAACGCCAAAGTTGACAAGAATGTAAAACAATCCTTGTTATTAAAAAAAAAAAACATGGGCCAGGAATCAGGGCTAGGGTTAACACAGTGCCCTGGCTCCGCACTCAGGAGCTGTGTGACGTTGGCAAGTTACTTAACCTCTCCGGGCTCCATTCTATGTATGTAAAACAGGAAGGCCAATACCTAGTCCCGAGAGCCTGCTGTGAAGACTACGTGAGTTAAAGAACGGGAAACCATCCCGTCAACCAAACAGGCCTGTCGAAACACTGGCGAAGCCAATGAAAGCAAAGACGACCAGGAGCTGGGAACGAGTTAGCAAAGGGTCACACTTCGCTCTAGGAAGGCGCCCCCCCGGAAACCCGCCTGCAAGCCCGGGGCCTTCCAGCTTCTGCGCGAGGCCTCCCGCGCCCGCAGGCGGTCACCGCCGCCCGCCAGCCCGGGGCCAGTGCGGCGCAGGCCTCGCACCGCTGTGCAGGCCGCACACAAAGCGCGAGGCGCCCGGGGCGGCCCTCCGGCCGGGGCGCAACAGACACCCGGGAAGCTGCGGCCCAGCACGTACCCGGAACCTCGCGCCCCGCCGGCCGCTACCGGGCGCTCGCCGCCACTGCAGCAGCCGCCGCCCGAACGAGAACCACGACTAGGCCCGAACTTTGCCGCCGCCGCCGCCGCCGCCGCCACCGCCGCCGCCACCGCCACCGCCGCCGAGCGCTCCTCGACCCGGAAGTGCATGGAGCCGGCTTCCGGGGTCCTTCCACCCCGCCCTTGGCGGGAACCACTGGGACCAGGGAGGGGAAGAAAGGCCTGAGGTGGAAGAGAGAGCCGCTCCCTGAGCTTGGGGATCTCGAGGCTTTGGAAACACTGTTTATGCGTTATCACAGTCCAAAGAGTCAAGCTGCTTGGAAGAACTTGAGGTTTCTAAGTTCCTGCCTTTGGGCTGTTATGGGACTGCCCCTCCGTCGGGAAGCTGGTACAGTCCGACCCTCCGCCCGTCGCCCAGGGCGAATGGGAGCGGAAGCCTGGCACACCTAGGGTCCCGCCCCCAGCCAGGGTCCCGCCCCGTGCGATGGCCCCGCCCCCAACCCGGGTCCGGCTCCACGCGGCGCCCCCGCCCCGCCCTCCCGCCACCCCCCTCCCGCCACCCCCCTCCCATCCCTCAGACGCCAAGCGTGAGCTGCGGAGAGCCGTGCCGGGACGGCCTGGTGGCGCTCCAGGGACGAGCAGCTTTGTGCCGTCCGTTCACTCCGACCAAACACTGATGGACCCTCTGCTCGGGCTCCGCCAGGCGCTGAGCACAGCGAGGACGATTCCCCAGTCCCGTGTCCCATCTTGTCCAGACACAATAAACAATGAACGTTGCGAATCACTGCGCCGCGTGGTGTGTGAGAAGCTGATTCGTGCTCTGATAAAAAGGGCAGAGTCCGGGGCTCCGGGGGCAGGAGGACTGGCCAGTGGTAGTTAGCGGGTGAGACGTGATGGCGGAGGGAGCAGCCGTGGGGAGAGCTCGGAGAAGCTGCCGGGACCACAGAAGGGAGGCCCGCGAAGTGGGCCCGGGCGGGGAGCGGCACGGGAGGGTCCTGAGCAGGGTGACAGGCGCTGGCTGATAGGATCCCCCGGGCGGCAGCGGGTGAACAGAATGGAGCAGCGCGGGCGGGCCCGGGGGACCAGTGAGGAGGCCTCTTTGGCCAACCCCCCTTCAGGGACCCCCGTGGTGCCGGCTGGGGTGGGGCAGCTCAGGTGCGGGAAGCGATCCGCTCCTGGTAGATTATGAAGACAGAACCGAGGGGGGCGCGGTTGTTGAAGAGTTGGATGTGAGATGCCAGGTAAAAGGGGAAACCAGGAGGGGTTCCTGGAAGCCAGGGGAAGAAGGCGCATCCAGGTAGACGCCTGTGTGGAGCGAGGTGGGAGTCACCGGTGACCCGGAGGATAGCAGCGCTGGGGGTCGGAGCAGCTGGAGGCGGTTTAACGAGAAGGCGAGCAGAGTGACGGCCGGCGAGCACCAAGCGGGAAACAAAAGTGGAGGCAGCTGGGAAGAAGGCCACCGAGAGAAGGTTGTTTTGTTTTTTCTTTTTACGAGGGGAGAAATAACCCGCGTGCTTACAGGATCCGGAAAAGACTTTGCAGAAAGGAAGAATGGATGGTGCCAGAGAGGTGAGGGACTCTGGAGGGAATCTTCTCTGTGGGCGTGTGTGTGTGTGTGTGTGTGTGTGTGTGTCGCTGGCACAGCATAGTACCTCTTGGGTGTCACTCAGGCCAGGTACCCAAATCCGGACACTTTAGCTCTCAGCGTAAGTATGGATCTTGTGACCTCGGAAGAGTTTCTCAATCCCTCTGTGCCTCGTTGGCTATAAAATAGTGATGTGGAGGGCTGGATGGGTGGGGTCCAGCATGGTAAACACCCTGCACCAGACACCTCCCCCTCCCTCTCAGCTTGGTCTCAGCCAGTGTCGGCCCTTCTGCACACACATGCCTACCTGCCAAAGACCACTAGATATGAGGACACCGCCCAGCAGAGGATCCCAAATCTGGGTGGGTGGGAGCACGCCACTAAAGCTCCTGGGAAGGAATTGGACAAGCAGCTTGGAGCCCCCTTGGAGCGGGATCAGCCCCTCCTACCCTCATCTGCAGCTGCTCTTGGGGCCTGCTGGAAGATTGTCATAATAAACACATGCAGGGCTTCCCTGGTGGCGCAGTGGTTAAGAATCCGCCCGCCAATGCAGGGGGCACGTGTTCAAGCCCTGGTCTGGGAGGATCCCACATGCCGCGGAGCAACTAAGCCCATGCGCCACAACTACTAAGCCCGCGTGCCACAACTACTGAAGCCTGCACGCCTAGAGGCCATGCTCCGCAACAAGAGAAGCCACCGCAATGAGAAGCCCGCACACCGCAACGAAGAGTAACCCCCACTCGCCACAACTAGAGAAAGCCCGCACGCAGCAACGAAGACCCAATGCAGCCAAAAACAAATAAAAAAAAAGAGAGAGAAAAAAACCTGTACCTTGCAGCCCTCACTGGGCCCTGGTGCATGCTGGCACACCCTACTCCTGCCCCTCGCAGGCCCAGGCAGGCCCAGACACAGGATGCATGCTCCTCTCCTCGTGTGCACAGGAGGGTGGAGCTGGACAGGGAGCTCCCTTGGTTCTGTCCAGGCCAGGTCAGCCCCGTCCCCTGCCATCAGTCCTGCACAAACACACAGGGCCAGAGCCGGGGAAAGGAGACAGGCAGGGCTGTGATCCCTAACTTAGGAAGGCAGGTGTATCAGTGTCCTAGGGCAGCCACAACAAATGACCACAGACTGGGGGGCTTAAAACCACAAATTTCTTCTCTCACAGTCCAGGAGGCCAGAAGTCCAAAATCTAGGTTGACAGCTGTGCTTTCTCTGAAATCTGTAGAGGGAATCCTTTGTTTCCGCTTCTGGTTTTTGGTCCTTCAGTCTTCCATGGCTTATGGCAGCATCACCCCAATCTCTGCCTCGGTCTTCATATGGCCTTCCTCCCTGTGTGTCTGTACCTTTCTTAAAAGCACACTTGTCTTTGGATTTAGGACCCACTCAGATAATCCAGGATGACCTCATCAAGCTGCAAAGACCCTTTTTCCAAGTAAGGTAACATTCACAGGGTCTAGGCATTTGGATATAACATAACTTTTTGAGGGACCACCATTCAGTACACTTCAGAGGGTGATAAAGGGTGCATTTGGAACCAGCAGGACTGAGGGGGCACTGCTGGAGGTCGTTCCAGCAGGGCAAGGCAGGAACTGGGAGTCACCCTGATTTTTGGCCTGTCCCTGTCCCCGAATCCCAGACTTCTCCCCTCCAAACCTCTGCCTGTCTGCCCGCCCCCAATCACGCCCAGTCCTGAAGGTGCAGGCCCTGCCCACAGGGGGCCACACCCAACACCCTGCACTTGAACTTCTATACTCAGGCTTCATGCTCCCAAGGTCCCAGGCAGGGTCAGATGTCTCCCTGGAGGCCCACACTCGGCCACCCGGGCAACATTTTTGAAGGAAGAAATGAAATGACCAAGATGGTGGGAAGGGTGCAGGAGGGGCCCACACTGGTTTTGTGGCAACTGGTGGGCTCCAGCCCAGGCTTAAGTGGGCTCCGGGGAGGACAAGAGTGGGGTAGTGGGCTGGGGGGCAGGAGGGCTGCATGAGAGCAGCCGGGGTGGCTGATGCTGAGGAGGTACTGTCCCTGGGCCAAGTCGGGGGCAGAGGGGCCCTTTGTAGCTGCCTGGAGCAGGGAGAATGGGGTCCTCCAGGGAGGGCCAGGCTCTGAGGCAGGTGCCAGAGACTCTGGTTGACTTGAGGGAGGTGGGCAAACGGGAGAGTTCTTGCTTACTTTGGAGGGGACACAAAGGTCTTAAGAGGACCTTAACCCTAACCCTAACTCTCCAGACTGGATGGTGGAGAACAGGAGGGGCTCGGGCACCTCTCTGCCTGATTAGGGGTCCGGATGACCCATGATTCTGCCTCAGGGAGGCTGCGAGGGGAGTGTGAAGAGAAGGGGCCAGGGCCACGACTCCCCTGGCTGCTACCTTGGGGCTACACCAGAAATGGATGACTCCAGGTCTGAAACGCTCCGTTCCCTTGGTTTCTACAAATTTCAATGCCCGGACAGGACAGGTCAGAGGACGGGGGCAAGCTGCCGAGGGCCCTGCGCTCCATGCCGTGGCCCCTCCGGACAGGAGTGACCAGGAGTCCCCAGGGCCGGCCCGCGGGTGTCGCGGGTCAAACCAGGCAGAAGCGGAGCCCCCTCAACGCCAGCCAGGCCGCCCCGGAGTGGGTGCAGGAGGCGCGGCCAGTAGGTGGTCGCGAGGGCACGGGCCGGCTTACGTGTGCCGGAGCCCGGCCTTCCCGGGGAGGGGCCCGGCTCGCGCGGGCCGAGGGTGCTGAAGCGCCCGGGCTGTTCCACCGCCGGGGCCGGCGTGGGTAGCGCCTCGGGTCGTACCACCCGCACCGGCCGGCGGGGGAGCTGCCCCGGGCGCCAGGCGGCGACGCGGCGCCCGCAGGCCCCGCCCGGCAGGTGGCGGCACCGCCCAGAGGCCGACGTGCGGAGAGGAACGCGCCGGCCGCGCCCGCGAGGCGCCGCGCGACGGTGGGCGTGGCGTCCCGTCCCCGGCTCTCACACAGTGGCTGCGGCGCGGCAGGGCGGGCCCGGCTCGGCCGGCCATTGGCTGCGGGACCTGTACATTTGCATACGGGCCGGGCGCGGAGCGCGGAGCCGGCGGGGCGTGAGGGGGCCGCGGCCGCCGCCGAAGTTGGGCAGAAAGCCGGCGACGGCCCCGTGCCGGGGTCGCAGGTGACGCGCGAGGGGTCCCAGGCCGGCGGGCGGGAGCTCGGACCGGGCAAGGGCAGCGGGATCGGACAGCCAAGTTGGAGGGGAGGGAAGGGTCGGGGGCTCGGGACGACCCTTCCGCCCGCACGGCGGTCCCTCCAGGCGCAGGGCAGCCACTGCCCACCGCACACTGCGCTGCTCCGGACCCACTGTGCGTGTGACAGCGGCTGATCTGTCTCTGGGCTGCGCGACCGCCCCGTCCCCTCTGTGACCCTGCAGGGCAGGGGACGGCCACATCGGGTCAGAGGGCGCGCGCCAAGGCGGGTGGTGGGCAAAGGCGCCCCGTGGACTGGGTGTGCTTTTCTGCGACCAGCAGTGGGCTGAGGGAAAACGGGGGACATTCAGGGAACTTCGCTGTCCTCCGCACGAGGGGGCTCAGGTTGGACCAGATGCCCTCTTGGAGGGAACTCTCTTTCCCTTGTGTGTCTCAGGGTGTCAGGATGTGCAGGGTTCCTGGGACAGCCTTCCCGATGTCGCCAAGCTTAAGGCAGTCCTGGGCAGGCACGGGTGCCGGGGTTCGACCCTTGGACGTTGGGACAAGGACCTCCAGAACCAGCCTCTTGAGGGCTACCTCTGAGGACTTCCTTGAGGACAGTGGTGACAGATTTGACTTTTCTGTGCACTCTGCCACTTCAGCGAGGCCGCTAAGGGAGGCGGGGCTCTGAAGACCCTTTTGTGGCACCCCTGACACACCCTCCCAGGGGCGGGGGCTCCTGGAGGCCCGCTTTCCTGTTAGGGATTCTTGAGTTCACCGTGAAAATCCTGTGGTTGTGGAGCCGGCCCAGAGCAGCCTCTGGGCCTGCAGACGCCAGGAGGCCAGCAGCAGGCTCTGTCCCCTCTCCCAGGTGGTGGGGGCTGATGGTTGGGGCAGCCTGGTGGGGAGGTAGGCCTAGTCGGGGCCTTGTGTGGACTCGGACTCCCCTTTGCAGGGACCCTGTCCTAACTGATGGTCGATGTGGCGTGCTGAGTGTCACACCCAGCAGGCTTGGCAGGGCCAGGTTCTGCAGGTGGCAGGGAGGCTGCTGGTGGCTTTGGGGCTGAGAACCAGCAGAGCTGATTTGCTGCCACTGGGTGACGACTTACTCTGGGCAGCCGTCTGTGAACCCTGGTGTTCTCAGCCAGCCCTGGAGGGCCCTGCTGTGCGGGGCGGGGGGCAAGCAGGAACTCTGAGGCCAGTCGGGGCACCAGTGCCTTCCCCCCAACCCAGTCTGGCCCTGCGGAGCGACAGTGAGGATAGCTGCCCGGTACTCACAGCAGGCAGGGCCCTGCCCTGCCATCCACTGGTTTGATGGGAGCTGGGCCTTTCCTCACCTCAGCACATTTCACATCATTGTTTTCAAAGTACAGTTTAAAACTCAAAAGTAAACTTTTCAGCAACTCAAGGATTTGCTTAGTGATCTGAAGCACTTCTGGCAACTTTCGGGGGTTGTGGAATTTTGTTCACCTGGAACAGCCTCAGAGGAAGGTTCTGCCTGAGGACCCTCTCTGAGCTGGAGAAGAGGGCTGTCAGTGTCCTCAGAGGCAGCCTCAGGCCAGGGGCGGGTCCCTGCCAGTGACTTCAGAAGGAACGGGTGTTCCCTGAAAACAGACACGGAGACCAGGGGGCTTAAGTCCGCCCAGTTCTGTGTCTGCCGCCCTTTGGGGATTGGGGAAGCCCACGACACTGGGAAGGGCATGGGCTGGTCCTCCCCTTTCCCCTGTATGTGTAGGGTGGTCCCTGGATGGCACCTGGCCTTGCCCTCTGCTGGCCTACGTGCTCAGCTTGGGAGACGACGCCGTGCTAAGGCTCAGGGCTGGTGCCCAGCGGTCCATCCAACCCTCTGGAGCACAGGTGGGGGCTACAGGTGAAGGGAGTAGGCCCCTCGGACAGTCCCCAGTCCTCCCACCCAGGGCAAGGCCTTACTGGCCCGTGTACTCCAGGCTGCACCCTGTGTGGCCTGTGCTTGGCCCTATCTGGAGTCACAGCTCAGGCAGGAGTGTGGACAGGTGAGGGGATGGGCTGGGGGCTCCACAGAGGAAGCCGGGGCCAGATCCCTTTTGCCACCAGGCCCGTGCAGCCACTCCCATCCCTGCTGCAGCTCAGGCAGGAAGTACCGGCTCCTGGTTACTCCCATAAGCTGTGCGCTTGGTGGTTTCCTTGCTCCTTGCACTCAGGACTTCACGTCCCCTACTGTCGGCCCCAAAGGAAGTGGGGAATGCCAGGCCCGGCTCAGGGGCCACCCCAGAAGAAGGCTGAGTCCATCCCAAAGTTGCCCTCCCCCAAACTAAGCACGAAGACCCCTGTGATCTAGGCTGTCCCGTCCCCTGTTCCTCAATACACATGGCTGCACCCAAGCCTCAGAGCCCCCCAGGTTCTGACCGGCAGAGCTCTCCCATCCCAGCCACAGCTCTCTGAGCTGGGAGCCTGTGGCCCACCCCAGGACCAGGGCTGTGATTTGGACCTCGCCCTGCCCCAATTTCAAGGCTGCAGGCATGCAGCTGAGGCTTCATGCCCACCTGGGGAGTGGAGGTGGGCGGCACACCCTCCAGGGGCCAGCAAATCTCCCTGGGCCTCGCAGACCCAGGAGTCCCCGCAAGCTCTCAGACTCAGGAAACCTGATGGACGGGTCTGGCGTGTCCTCGAGTCCTCATATCCAGGAGCCACCCCAGAGCGGGCAGAGCTTTCTGCTGCTGGTGGGGAGCAGGCCAGAGAGGGAAGCCAGGTGGGGGAGGGGTCCAGACAGAAACCCAGGTCAGTGCTGAGGCTGCTTCAGGCGCCCAGCACCACTCCAACCCCAGGCTCAGGTTGCCAAGGAGAGAAACACCCCCCCACCCCCCACCCCCGCACACCAACAGGGAAGGGCCACCCCCCCAGGGGGTGGGTGGACACAGCAGCCTGAAATGTGAGCCCCTGGGAGCTCCAGCTTTAGACCAACTGATGACTGGTCCCTGGGAAACCCCCATCTCAGGATCTTTGGCTGCTGCCAGCCCCAGGCAGCTCAGGGGACTATGCAGGGACCCCACAGACCCTGCCCATTGCAGCCTTGGGACACACTTAAGCCACGTGGGGCAGTTTATTGAGGTTTTAGTGTCGGGGTAGGAAGGCAGCACACACACGTGTGTGCGCGCACCCTGCACACACACGGACATGGGGAAGGATGCCTCCCACACGCAAGCACATACCTACAGGCTGAACACAGGGTGGTCTGTGCACCTCCCTTCCCCAGCAAGGAGCTGTGGCCTTTGGGGCCTAGTGATTTCTGGGCTGGCCATGCCCCGTGCTTCTCCAGGGGTCTGCGCAGATTTGACAAGGACTAGAGCAAGAGTCCTCAGCCTTCCCCTGCCCACTGCAGCAGAAGCCCTAGGGCTCCGAGGAGTCCCATCTCAGACCCAGGGTACCAGGGCTTCCCACTGCATGGTGGAAGGAGTCCTCTGTGACCCCGAGCTCGCCTTCTGTCATCCAGGCTGGGCTGGCCTTGGCTGCCCTTGCTCATGTCATCAGAGCCCAGGGCTGGGCTGGCACTGGACGTCCACTCTGGGGCGAGAGCTGCTACCTCCAGGAGTTCTGCCTCATGGGGGTGACTGTGGGGAAGACATGGGCTGAGAGGGCTGCGGGGGCCACAGAAGGACCTCATCCCACCCAGAGTGGGGGAGACAGACATACTCTCTGGGCTCAGGCTGGACACTAGGGCTGGACTTGGGGGGGCTCCCGGCAGGGGCTCTTCTCTGGACGGAGGCAGAAGATCCTGTGGGAAGAGCGGGTCAGCTTGGAGCTGGGCTGGGCCTCCTGCCAACCTGGCCACCCTCCAGAACCACTCTGACCTGCGTGCCAGGGGGAGCCCCGTCCGGCCGTGGGGACGGGGACAGTGCAGCCCCCGTCTGCCGGATGAACTGCTGCAGGTTACACTGACGCAGCTCCCGGTTCAGCTCCTCCAGCTCCTGGGCCTGGGCCTAGGGCACACGGGACCCTCAGAGGCACACGGGACCCTCAGAGGCACATGGGACCCTCAGAGGCGCACGGCCGTGGAGCCACACAGCCTCACGCTCTCCCTCGTCTGATCCTGAGACCAACACCCAAATCCACCCTGCGATGGAGGAACTGGCAGGGGTGCGGGGTCCAGCGGGCTCACCTGCAGGGCGTGCTCAGCGGCCTCCAGAGCCCTGCCCACCAGGGCAAGGCTGCCCTGCACCTCCATACTCTGCCGCTCCTGGGCGGCCAGGTCCTGGCGCAGGCGTTCTGCGACAGACGCTGTGGGTGAGGGGGGCCCAGGGGCCTCTGCGGCCATAAGTAACTCGGCCTCCAGGGCGCGGGTCTGGGCGTCCAGGGCCTGCAGCCGAGCGGCATGCTCAGCTGTGGCCGCGCTCAGCGCCTGCAGGCGGGCCTGCCCCTCGTGCTCCCGGGCCTGCTCCCGCCGCAGCTCCTGCTCCCAGAAGGCCTCCTGGCCCAGCTCCGCTGCGTTCCTGCGCACCCTTCGCTCCAAGCCCTGCAGGTCTGCGCAGCAGCCCGGCATTGGTGCTACGGGACCCACAGGCTCAGGGGGCACAGGGCCGGGGGCCAGCCCAGGGAACCCCAGGCTGAAGGTCAGTGCTTTGCAGGGCTCACGGTCCAGTGCTGGTCGAGGCTTTGGGGGAAGGCTAGCTCGTATTGGGCAGCGCTCAGGAGGAGGGCAGCTGTCTGAGGAGGGCCTCCCAGCGAGGCTGGGTCCTGTCCGCCTCAGGACAAACTGGACATCGCTGGCAAACTGTCCACAGGTCGCCTGGGCACCCACGGGACACTCCTGGGGTAGCAGCTGCCGTTCCTTCTCTCTGAGACGCTGCACAAGCACGAAGCGGCCTGTCTGGCCTGGAGTAGGGGGGAGGGGTCAGTCAGCCCACATCCCTTACCGTCTGTCCACCTGGCTTGTGCAGTTGGGGGCAGGCAAGAGGGATCAGCAGCAGCCCCACCCTCCTCGGGGCACCCCAGGTGCACCTGCTGGGCCCATCCGTGCTTCAGGGGACTCACCTATCGCTTGGGCCAGTGCGATGACCACTTCCTGACAGGTGGTCTGCTCTGAAACCCCACAGACCACACGCTGGATGCCATCCACCCACACCTTCAGCTCCATGGCCGCCAGCCCTGAGAGCATCCCTGTCCTGCAGGGAGGGTGAAGGCCACAGGGTCAGGCCCTGCCTGGCCCCAACACAGCCTTGCCCCGCTCTTCCTCCTTGAGGCCTGCCCCTCACCCCCTGAACTGGCTCAGGACTGCTGCCCCTCAGCGTCTGCTGCCCAGCCCCACCTGCAGGCCGCGCATTCCTGGGGGTGGGGCAGCAAAGACCAGTGCCCCCCAAAGGGGGAACCAGTGTGCCCTCCCGCAGCGCTCGGAGGCTTCCCCACTTCTCAGCCTGCTCTCGCCCCGCCCCACTCCCGGAACAAGGCAAATCATTAACCAGACCCAGCCACCTGGCTCGGAGGGTACAGCCCCTCCCGCGGGGCGTCCGCCCGCAGACCTCGGCCCTCCAGACCCACCGCACCCGGCACGGGCGGCCCCTCCCCACTCCCGCCCGTCCCCGCGATCGCCGCGAGGCCGCTGTCCCCGCCTGGGGCGGGTGCAGGTGCGGCGCGGCCCCCACGCCGGCCTGGCTTGCGCCCCTCCGTCGGAATCGCCGTCCGGGGCCGCTCCCTGCGCTCTGGAAGTTCCGGGACCCGGCGCAGCTCACCTGGACGCTCGCCTGCCTCCGGAATCCGGACGCGAACTGGCTGCTGCCAGGCGCCGGGCGCCGCCGCAACCTGCCGCCTACAGCGCCGCGGGAGCGCCCCGGCCCGCCACCCCATTGGCCCACGGCCGGAGAGCCCCGCCCCACACACTTCCATTGGCTCCGCGACGCGCACTGCCCGCCCCATGCCGACGCCCATTAGCCACCTACTCTGAGCCTCGCCCCTGGCTCTCCCCATTGGCTCCCCGCCCGCCCCGCCCCCGGCGGCGCCCAGGTGTGGGCGGGGCTCCGGGGAGCAGCGGAGCGGACAGAGCCCGGGTCCACGCACGCCCCAAGCCCGAAAGCAACACGGAAGCGCGTCCCAGACCGCGGTCACAGGCGGCGCGTGGGGCAGGTGCCTGGCCGCGCTCCATGATTGACTTCCGCAGAAGCCGCCCAGTCTGAGGAGCCTCCCGCCTAGGGAGGGGGCGCCGGCCTGGGACCCCGCGAGCCCGGCCTGCGCCCAGCGGAGCCGCGGAGCCAGAACCGCCCCTCCCCCGGCCTGATGGGCCCCCGTCGGCTCTTAGCGGGAGACAGTGGAGCTGGTTGGCCGCTGCTCCTCTCTGGCTGCTGCCAGGCTGACAATCCTGGTGGGTGAGGGGGCCGCCCAGAGGTTGCCTGGGACAAAGGCCCTGGACTCTTTGAGGTTCCTTCCCCCCACCCTTTCCTGCCCTCAGTGGGGCCCAATGCCTGCCCAAGCTGTGGACACGCTCCTGCACCAGGCCAGTCCTGCTCTCCTGCCAGGAGACCCCAAGCCAGCGCAGCAGCCAGGGCCCCTCGTAGCCTCAATGCTATATCTGTGTGGCCCAGCGGCAAGGGCATCCAGAGGCTGTACTCGCCCAATCAGACGGCCATGGGCGGGGGTGGGGGGTGGGGTGGGGGGTGGTGTCCTCCCTCCCACCACAAGCCCTACCAATTGCAAAAGCTGAAAGTCTGAAGGAATGAATGGTGAAGGAATGAAGGTGGGGGGGGCAAATACTGGAGGGCGTGAGTCTAATGGGTCAGGTCTGGGGCCTCACTTTTGTCCAGAGGCGCGGGTGAGGGGACCATTGTCATCGTTATATGTGTCCCCAGGCCTCCCTGCAGTTGCTCGAGTGGTGGAGGTGGATGGGGGAAGGGGAAGGGGAGGCTTCTCTCTTGGTCAGGTAAATGGGCACCAGCTGCTATGGGCACAGAGGCCATAGGAGGAACTCAGGAGGGGTTCCACTGCTGGTTGGAGCTCAGCAAGCCCCTCCGCCAGGTTCTCCGAGCTCTCACCTGCCTCTCCCTCCTCCCCAGTCAGCTCAGGCCCCAGTGAGGGCCACATTCTCACGAAGGCCATCCTGCTGGCCTGTGGACACACTCACAGGGCAGCAATGCCACCAGTACCCACTGATCACCATGGTCAGGCTGGGGAGGGACGGTGGGAACCTGCCCCAGGGTCGGCTGGAGGTGTTGGGCTGAGCTGGGGACCATGGCAGACCCTACTGGTCACTCTGTGTCCTCTGGGCCTGTGGAGGTTAGCTGGGCAGTAGCTCAGCCTCTCACAGCTTCTCCTTCAGGCTGGACAAGGAGGGGGCCCAGGGTCCACTCAGGGCCCCGGTCTGGGGTCTCCCTGGAGGCTCCTGGTAACAAACGGCCCCTCCCCTTCTGGGTGCTGGTATCCATGGCAACACTGTAGAGCGTTTCTCTCCCCAGGCCTGCTTGGATTTCAGGCCTCAGGTGAGTGTTGGCGGGAGGGCCCTGGGTCTGAGGGGGACAGGGACATCACCGGCAAAGGACTAGCACCTTTGGGGACACTTGCACTAGGCTGGGGGGCAGGATTACAGCTCCTGGAGGGCAAGGGTGACAGGGGGGAGATGAGAGGGAATATGTGAACACCCAAGTGACATGGTGCCAGGGGTGGGGGTGACCTGCTGCCCTGGCCTGGTCAGAAACACGCAGGTGTGGACACCCACGTGACTGGCAGTGTGCTGTCCTGTGGGGCAGACACACACACACACACACATACACACACACCCCTTCTCGGAGAGTGACGCCCTGTGAACCAGCGGTGCCATCTTGGGGCTGCCATACACACGCACGTGCGCTGGCCATGTAAGGAGAGCCGTGCAGGGGTGCCCACACACGGGACCCAGGGTAGCCCTACCATCCTTCCTCTGAGCTCCCTCAACGTCAAGAATGGCCCCTGAGTCTTGTCAGGAGGCTGAAGATGCCGAGGAAAAGGCTTTCCCATCCCTGGTGGACCGAGAACTGGTCAGCGGCCACGTGGGGCCCCCAGCCAGCCCCTCTCCTGACCGTGGGGCTCCCGCATGCCCTCAGGACACCAAGCCCAGCTCCACCAGGATGGTCTCCTCTGTCAACCCGCAGTAAGGAGGGGAGGGGGGAGGTCAGCCGCTTGGGCCAGGCCAGCCAGAGAGCAGGGCCTGATCAAGCGGAAGGAGCGCTGGCCTTTCAGGTCTGCCCCGGAGTCCCTGGACCCCCGCACTCTGCGGCTGCTGTGGAGGCAGCGAGAACTGGAGATCCAGGCCCTGCGGTGGGCGATCGAGAACCACCGGGAGGCCCGACACTGCCGTATCCTGCAGGAAGTGGCTGGGCTTCCAGCCGAGAGGTCAGCAGCATATACTGCTGGTCCCCCGCCTGCCCAGTCCCCGTGCCGACCCTAACTCCGAGTTCATGTCTGACTCCAAAGTCCACTGCCAAGACCGCAGCCCTGACCCTGGCCCTGATCTTCGCCTCTAGCCCCTGTCCTTACCTGGCCCTGATACCCCACCCCAGCCCTGAAGATGTTAATATACTGTAAAGCCACCCAGACCCTAATCCCGAACATGTCTGTGGGTGCTGAACCCAACCTGGACGCCACCTCCAGCCCAGACCTCTTCAGGGCCTGACCTGGCCTGGCCCAGTTGCACTCTGTGCCCTCAGGCCCCTAATGACAGTGAAGAGGAGCCCCTCCTTCTCTCCTTGGCTGCCGACCCAGAGGTGGGGGCTGCTGAGATTGCCCTTTCCCCCAGGAGATCGCGCAGCCGGAAGCTCTTGCAAAACCAGGTCCAAAAGCTGACTCTGGAGTTGGAAGAGCAGAAGGGACAGGCCCAGCTGGTGAGGGGCAGGTGGGATCAGGGAGTGGGGTGCGGACGGGGGGCGGAGGGGGCAGGCAGGGGTTGGCCTTGGCCGGCAGGGTCTGCAGAAGGCCCCGCCCTCCCCGAGCAGGAGAAGGCACACCTGGAGGAGCAGCTGCTGCAGACCAGAAACACGCTGCGGCAGCTGGAGGCAGAGTTGCAGGCCTTGCAGAAGTCCTGCCTCCTGCAGCTGGCCCGCTCCTCCTGGGTGGACCGCATGCTGCGGTCTTCCACGGGCAGTGTGGAGGTGAGCCTGGCCTCTGGGCGCCCCCCCCCCAAGTCCGCCCTCCTCGGTCTTCCCTCCGACAGCTAGCATGTCCCCTTGAGACTGGCGCTTCTGCTGCGGGTCCCTGGGCTGCCTGGGAGGCCTGCCCCCCTCAGGCTGCCTCTGGAACCGGGACCGAGGCCTGGGGCAGGGAGGAGCTACAAGCTCTGTAGTCCCTGACACCTGATACTTAGCAAGTGTGTGCCTCAGGCACTGGGGAGGTCAGAGGGGAGAGTGACCTTGGGCAGAGGGGAGCGCTTCCCCCCAGCCTGCTGCCCCTTTTGCAGGTGATGACGGCAGAGACCCTGATGGGCCCCAGTGACCTCTCTGAGAACGATCGGCCCCCCACTGCTGGGGTGGTAAGCGAGGCCCTCCAGGTGTGTTCTTGGCTCCGCAGTCCTGCGGGAGGGTCAGGTCATGTGCTTCTTGCTCCCTGGCCAGGGTTTACGGCTGGAGAATGTGGACTGGAACAGCATCGCCCACCGGTACCCCAACCTCTTCACCAACCTCGAGTCCAGCTCAGATCAACAGTAACTGCACTGGGTGGGGATTCCCTAGGGGTGAGGGGAGGGGAGCGCTTGCCTTGGTTGGTATGGACCAAACTCCAAGTTCCACCCCTTAGTGTCCCTGGACAGGTCACTTAGAAGGGAAAGGGCTCTGGGGCCATCTCTGTCCAGCCATGAGCCCTTTGCCCAGGCTGGATCCTAGGGACTGGGGCCACAACTTGGTGTGCCCTGCCCTCCTTATGGAGGCTGGATGGGGGCAGGGCTGGGGTCCAGGAGCTGAAGCCACGGGCAGCGAGCTGATCTTGGCCTGCAGGCACCTCCGGGCCCCGCCGCTCCCGGAGCTCCCACCAGCCACACAGCCTGACCAGTGGAACTCAGAGCTGTACTGCCGGCAGAGGGAGCATCGTCTCAAGAGCGTTGAGTGGAGCTCCCTGCCCCTGGTGGGCACCAGCAGCTCCGGGGGTGCCGACTCTGAGTCCAGCAGCTGCCTGCTGGCTGCACGTTACCATATGCAGAAAGTGACAGGGGACCCTCTCCAGGCGCCAGGCCACACTGCTGAGCAGAAGGAGGCACAGGCACAGAGCCTCTGCGGGGACAGTCGAGCAACGTGGGAAGGTGGAGTGGGCGGGGCTCCCCTGGTTTCTCCCCCTCCCACCCCCGCGGGACTGCGATCTCTGCCCAAAGTCCTAAAGGGTGTCCCCCACCCTCTGGGCTTTCACAGTAGCCCAGTTTGAGGCAGTTGGGGCCTTTCCAGCCACATCCCTAGGGGTTAAGGTGGTCTTGGAGGACGACTGCCACCGCCTTTGCGCTCTGGCCTGAATCCACATCCCCCCACGTCCCAGCAAGTACTGCCAGGCGCTCCTCCGCTTCGCGCAGACTCCTGGGTCCAGCCGTCTCCCCTGTCTACGATCCGACCCTCGCCTCATGCTGCTCCTCTCCCACGTGGAGCCTCAGGGCGCAGTGGGCCAGGTCTGGCCTCACCGGAGATGTCCCCAGTGGACCCTCCATATTGGGGTTCCCCTCCTGGACAGGCCGTCTCTCCCTGGATCTCCGGAAAACCCACTCGGACAGGCAGGGCAAGAATGGCCAGGAGCCTGAGTCCCGTGCGGATCCCCACTCCCGGCATTACGGGCGCTGTCCAAGGTGAGGACGGGAGCCAGCCCCAAGCGCAAGGGCGGGAGCAGGTCTCCTAGCGGGACCCCGGTGGGAGGGGCCCGAACGTCTCGGCACAGCTCCCCTGCCCGCGCTCCCGCCCCAGCCCCACGGGCTCCTGCCTGAAGATCATGGCGGTGAGCCACCGCCGGAGGTTCGTGCGCATCCTCAACCAGTCACTGGAGGAGACGGCTGACCTGGGTGGCTTCGTGCTGCAGCAGCTGGTGCGCGACTTCCCCGTGTGCATGTACCGCTTCCCGCCCAGCACGCTGCTGGAGCCAAGGCAACACATCACGGTGCGCCCTGCTCCCCGCGCCCCTCGCGGCCCCGCCCCGGCCCCCCGCCGCCGCCGGCCCCTCACCCCTCACCGGCCGCCGACGCCGTCCCCAGGTGTGGGGCGAGGCGCCCAGCAGCACCAAGCGGCAGCCACCCTCCTCCTTGGGCCAGGAGCCCGTCCACTTCCACTCCAGCCGGGGCTGCGTGACCCTCCTCCTAAACCCCCAAGGCGAGGTCAGTGCGGGTCCCAGCGGGGGTGGTGGGAAGGGCGGGCTTTGCGGGGTGGAGGTGACCACCGTGTCCCCCACGGCCCCGCAGGTCCTCAGCGAGCACCAGGCCGCTCACTGCGTGACCACCGTGTGCAGGATCTTCGCCGACAACACCGACTTGTCCATCGACCGTTTCCCGCTCTCAGAGGCCCGGCCCGGTGCCGACCTCGCGGAGCAGCAGCCCCTGCCTCGACCCCCGCGCAAGGGTCGGGTGCAGGAGGCCCGGGCCGGGCGCCGGAGGCCGGGGTGAGGACCTCGGGTCCCCCAGTCCGTACCTTCTCCCCAGGCCCAGACTCGACAAAGACCCCAGACCCCCTGCTAGGACTGTCCTCCACCTCCCCAGGGCCCGCCCTTGCCAGGACCACCCTCCAGCTATTCAGGACTCCCCTCAGGTCCTCCACCTCCCCTGGCCCCGTCCCTTCCGGAACCACCCCTTCCCGCAGACAGGCTCTGTCTCTTACGACCTCCCTCACCGCCCTTCCCCCCAGGACGCGGGTCCAGTTGCCCCGCCTGAGCACCAGAAATCTCCTCCGCCAGCGAGAGGTGCCAGCGCGGCCCGAGGGCGCCGCCGAGACCCACCCAGAGCTCCTGCCCGCCAGCCCCATCCCCGTCCCCGGTGAGTGCGCAGCAGGGAGGGACGTGGAGGGAGGGGCGGACAGCGAGAAGGGGGCGGCCGGCCGACCCCACACCCTCATTGTCCCGCGCAGAGGCCGCGCTGGGCCTCGAGGACTGCCAGGCTAGGAAGGAACACAAGGTCCGGGTGAGTGCTGGCGCGGGCGTCCGGGCAGCCCCCGCCCCGCCCCGGCCCCGCCCTGTGGCCACTCAGGCTCCGCCCCCCCAGGTGCGCCGGAAGAGCGTGGACCGCGGCTGTCCGATGGTGGCGCTGTCGGTGCAGAGCACGGCCGAGAGCAGGTTCGGCTTCCGCTTCCTCAGCTGCCTGCCCATCACCGCGGACTCGCGCTGGCCGGTGTAGGGCCGGGCGGGGCGGCGGCACCGGCGCCTGTGCTCCCGCGTCTCCACGACTGTGGCTGCGGGGCGGGGCGGGGAGAAAGCGCCGGAGGCAGGCGGTGCCAGCTGCATAGTTTATTGAACCAACGCCGCCTACCAAGTAAACCGCATTTCTGTACACCTGAGAGTCGAAAATGATTCGCTTGGTTTCCGGGTATCCGGCCCCAAGAGGAGGGAGCTGGCCACCCCATCCCCGCGCGGGGAACCCCACAAGTCCACCAGGGATGGGAGGCGTGGTCGCACCCTGGTTGGCCTAGGGCAAGCGCCTCTGCTCGGGACCACGGCAACCCAAGGGTGGCTCAGAGCCCTGGGGCGGCTGGAGGGCTGGCCAGGGGATGGACAGGGCCCAGCTACAGCCACCTCGGCCTGGGTCCAGTCTGCTCTCTTCCAGGCCTGCTCCTCCAGGGAAGGCCAGGCCACACGGAAGAGGTGGGCAGCTGGGCCAGTGGTGGTGAGTTGGACCATCCTCTCCTGGGCTTTCCCTCTTCCCACCCTTGGTGGTCCCAACTCCTAACTTCCCTCTACCAAGAGGGTCCTCTCCTGTACCAGGCTCACTTCCCACCCCCCAACACACCCGCCCAGGTCCTCTGGGTTCTGTGAGGCCAGAGTTCACACGGGGGCTCCCACGATCGCCCTGGGGCCCTTGCCTACCACCCGGGCCAGCCTGGCAGTGGGTAGTGATGTACACTAGGGGTGGGGCTGGGCTGGGGCGATGAGGTTCAGGTGCGGCATGCACTGGAGGCTGGGGGTCTGGCTGCTGGATCTGGTGCTGGCTTTGGGCCTGGACAGCCTTCGGCTCGAGGGCTGGGGCCTGAGGCCACCTCTAGGGCTCTCAGAGCAGTCACTGCAGCCAGCCCCTGACCCAGGCCAGGCCCCAGACTATCCAGGGCTCTGAGGCGACGCCCCCGAAACTGCAGATCTGTGGACCCCCAGGAGTTGCTGCCCCTGTCAGATGGCATGAGGGACTTGGGAGGAGAGGGGGTCAGGTTGTAGCCCAGGGTCCTGGAAGGCTCTGGAAAAGAAGGAAAAAGACGGCATGTCAGACAAGGGCCCCCAAGGAGTCACTTGGGGCGGTCACCATGGGCAGGGCTGCAGTGTCCACTGTGGCTCCTCCCCTTAGCCCTTCCCCCCCCCCCCCCCGCCAAGGCAGCACCCCACTGCCCCACTTCCTGTGCTCCCCAGGGAAGCTGTGGCCCCTCGGCCCTGTGACCTCTGACCTTTACTTGAGCTGGACCCACCTCTGGGGAAGTCTGGGCTCTAGCTTTGGGTCACTGGGTCCCGTCGCCTAGGGCATGCTCACAGGCTGGTGGCCCTGGGGCAGTTCCCAAACCTCCCCTACAGAGCGAGGCCCTGGCACCTACCTGAGGGCAGGCTGGGTGGGTGTGTCCGTGGTCACCCAGAGCCCGCCCGGCCCCGGACTGTAGTAGGAGGTCCTGGCACCCCTTTGTCCCTCACTGCCTGTCACCCCTCCAGCCACTCCTCCTGGCTGCCTGCCTGCTCCCCCTCCACCTTTCCACCCCTCCTGGCTGTCTCATGGCCCACCTTCCCCAGCCCCTCCCCGCAAGCCACAGCCAGCACAGGAAGTGCAGAGCTTTGACCTGCCCTATCCCTGCCCCACCCTGGCTTCCTTGATGCGCACCCGCCCCCAGTGCCACGCCACCCCGGAGGGTCATTGGGCCAATCTTGCAGCCTACATTCTGTGGCCCCTGCTTACAACGCCCCCTCCCCAGGTTTGCCCACCCAGCTGTTCTGCCAGTCGGTTCAGACCCTTCCTCCAGGAAGCCTCCCTGGGGCCTGCTGGGTGAGGGGTCTCTCTGCCTTAAGGCCCTGCATTTGCTCCTTTCAGCCATGGTCACTCTGAAGCCAGTGTCCCTGAGGGAAGGCCTCGCCTGGCTTAATTCTGTGTCCCGAGCCCAGCACAGGCCCTGTCTGCAGAGGAAGGGCAGTCCCCCTCCCCGCCTTGGTCTCCTGCCCATCTGGTGGCCTTGCTCCCTTGGCTGGCCTTGTGCCATGCTCCCCTCAGGACTTCTGGTGGGTCTGTCCTGCTTGCTGGTCCTGGCCCCTCACTGCCCCCACCCCTGGGGCCACTTGCTCTTTCATCCAGGACCCCTCTGGCCTCTGCTCACACTGCCCTTCTCTGGAGGGCCTTCTCTCTCTCTCTCATCCAGCCCTGGGGGCCACATGGTCCCATGGGCTCAGGGGAGGGGGACTTGGGGTTGGAACCCCTTGGTTGTGAGGCCCCAACCCCAAGAGAGGACCTCCCCGTCCCACCCATCTCAGAGCCGAGGTCGCGTGGTACCTGGGGCCAGGCTCGGGGGGCGGGGGCGAGTCGTGGGCCCAGCCTCGTCCTGCTCTTCCTCAGGGCCCCTCTGTGGGCCCCCAGGGGCGGCAGCCCCCTCCTCCCGGGACTCCAGGCACCTACTGGGGAGGGGACTGGGGTGCGGGGAAAGAGAGAGGCTGCAGCTCTGCGCCTCCTTTGGAGCCAATCCCCGATGAGTGTGGCTCGGGCTGGTGCCCCAGCCTTGGGCTCCCGTGACCAGCCCCTCCAGCCACCAGGAGGACCAGTGAGCACTCAGCCAAGGCAGGTCTCAGCCAGACGGGACACACAGGGCGGCGGGGCCAGGCTGGGGGGCGGGGAGAACCCACCGCAGGCGCAGCTCCCTCAAGGCCGGAAGCCTGGCCGAGGCCAGGAGGTGGCGGCTGTCTGCAGGGTCAGGCCCTGGCGCGGAGGCCCGGGCGGCCAGGTCTTCGGGCCCGGGAAGTGGCAGCCTCTCTGGGTGCACCCCAGCCTGGGGAGGGACGGGCTGGTTCAGGGGCACGGCCTTCGGGGAGGTGCTGGGGCAGGCACTGTCAGGCCGGGGCACGGCCTGCTGGGGGGAGCAGGCTGTACCTGGCACTGGTGCCGGCGCTCCTGCAGGCCTTTGGCGGGGTTTCCACAGAGGACCCGGCCGGCACCTGAAGAAGAGGGTGCGGCTGGGCCTAGTTCGGGGCTGAGGGGCTACAGGGCAGCTTCACGCTGAGGTGGGTCGCCTACCGTGGGTGAGGCTGCTGGCGTCGTCCTCTGGGGCTGGGCCCTGGGGAAGAAGGCCTGCAGGCAGGGGGCCCCCGGGGACCAGCAGGGAGCGGGGCCAGGGCCTGGGGGCCCTGCGCTGGGTCTCAGGTGAGCATAGCTCGGGGCTGCGTCTCCAAACGGGGGATCCGTGGGGAGAACCTGCACAACAGTCAAAATCAGAGGTCATCAAGGCCCACGCCAGCCGCCACCCAGGATCCCCCCAGCTGAACCCTGTCCACGGAGCAGGGCCCCCCACCACCCAGCATCCGTGTGCCCGAGGCCCAGCGCCACCAGGGGGCAGGTTTGGCCCTCCTTTCCCCCTGAGGATGGTTGGGGAGGCCCCCACCAGGGCTGCTCACAGGGAGGGTGTCCTGGCCTGGGGGTGGGTGTGCAGGGCTCTGGGGACGGGGCAGGTGGGGGTGGGTGGGGGGGTTCGTGGCTGAGAAGGGACACGAGGCGGCTCTCCGGCTCTGAGACCTGTGGGCGGGGCCAGGGGTGGGGGGGTGGAGCCCTCTCCTGGGGCAGCCCCAGCCCGAGGCCCCTGGACGGCTTCTGTCTGTACCCAGCCCGGGGAGCAGGCTGTCCAGGACGCTGCCCTCCTTGATGGCCTCCTTCACCACGAGCCAGTCGTGGTCCAGCTTCCGGGAGGTCGGCAGGCGTGTGTGTGTGGCCGGCAACTCATCCAAGACCTGCAGCTGGGGGATGAGCTTCCTGACCTCTGCCCGGTAGTTGTAGCCCTGGGGCACCTGCAGTGGGGGTGGCAAGCCTGAGTCTGATGGGCCCGTCAGGCCAGCATTGCCCTGTAGCTGCTGCCCCCAGACCTGCTGGGGGGCAGTGCAGGGGAGCTGGGAGTCGGGGATGCCATCTCTCTCTGCCCAGGCGGCCAGGCCAGCCTGGGTCACTCTGGGACAGCAGGGACTGCAGGGACCCCGGGCTCTTACCCATGCATGATCTCACTCTCTGGGCTCACTGCCAGGGTCCAGGGGTGCCCTCTGGCCTGCGGAGCTGCCCTGAACTCAGAGCTCCGGCCCAGTGGGCGGCCGCTGTGCACAGGCACCACGAGTAGCTGGGCAGGCGTGTGAGCTCTGGGAGTGCACGGGCAGTGCGGGGGTGTGTGCAGCCGCGGGCGGTGTGCACAGACCCCCGGTTTACGAGCAGCGCTGCGGGGGGTGGGGCTGCCTCTGCACGGGGCCTGCATGGGTGTGTGTATGTGAGCGTGTGTGCTTGTGTACATGACTCTATGTGGAGACTGTACAGAACACGCGTGGTTCCCCATGGCGTGTGCACAGACTTCTTGGGGTGTACGCGTGGCCCTTCGGAGTCTGGTCCTGGCCTAGGAGGACGAGCTGGCAGCCGCCGGGCCTCCAGCAACATGGGAATGAGCTCCTAGTGAAGAAGCCCCGGCAACAGGCGGGTGTGCCCTAGGCATGTGTCCTGGGATCCCCTGCGACCCGGCCGGAGTTCAGGTGGACAAAGCAGTGCCCGGGCCGAGAGGCCGGAGCTACAGAGCGCCTCCCCGCCCGGTGCCCACCTGGTGGGCGGGGCCGGGGCCGGGCCACAGGCATAGCGGGTTGCCCTCCAGGGTGAGCGTGGCCAGCCGTGGGCACAGCTGCAGGTAGCGCAGCTGCCCCGGGTCCTGCACACAGTTGCCCTCCAGGTCCAGCACCTCCAGCTGCTCAAGCAGGCACAGCGGGCTCAGGTCCGAGACGTCGTTGTAGGAAAGGTAGAGCTCCTGGGGGGCACGGGGGGGGGCTCAGTCAGGACCCCCCTCCCCCCGCACTCCCCGGAGCGCCGCAGACCCACCTTCAGGGCCGGGAAGGAGCCGATGCCATCCAGGTCAGCCAGGCCGCAGCGAGCCAGCCACAGCACCTGCAGGCAGCCCAGGGAGGTGCCCAGGTCCCTGCAGAGGGTAGGGTTGGCTGGTCAGTGTGGTCTTGGGGCAGAGGGTCATGTCTCAGTGGCTGTGAAGGCCCTGTGCCATGCCTCCTGCCCAGCCGCCACCCACATCTGGCTGTCTCCAGGTTCAGGGACAGCTGTGACTGGCTTGGGTGGCCTCCAGGCCGAGGAAGGGGCTCCAGAGCCCCCGGGCCCCTGTCTTCCCTCCTGGCTGCAGCCGCCTGTCTTGGGCACCTTATCCAACCCCTGCAGGGTCCGGGCCTGGCCGCGGGAGCTGCCCTCGTGCTAGACGGCCGCTGCCCGCTGTAGTGGGTGTCCCCTCCCCAGCGGGGTCAGCCGGGGTGTCCTCCCTCCCTCTTTCCTCCCGGCCTTTTTTGTGGATGATTTCCCTGTGTCACAGCCCCTCCCCTTGCCCGCACCTGGGACTTGTTTGTGCCACCCTCCCTTGGCGGCCACTCCCCTGCCAGTGGGCAGGCCGGGGCTCTCCTATCTTCCCCCGACCTCAGTGGGCCCCACCTCTGCCCGCGGGGTCCTCTCAGCCTGGGTGACCCTCGTCTCCTGTCCGGGCACCGGCCCACTGTTGCACATCCTTTCTGTCAGCTTCTGGGATATTCCCTTTTGTATTTTCTCTCCTCGCAGTCTCTGCTCTCATATCTGGAGCTCAGCCTCTCACGTGTGGTCTCTGAGAAGGAGCTTGTTCTCATCCCTTCTCTCTCCCATTTCCATCTCTTTGCCTTTCCTCTGCTTTCTGGGAGATTCCCTTCTCTTCCAACAATGCTGGTGACATTTTTTGTCAGCCCTCATACATTTAATTCCCAAGCGCCCTTCGTTGTTCTCTGATCTTATTTCATGGCATTCTGGTTTTTTTTTTTTTTTTTTTTTTTTCCGGTACACGGGCCTCTCACTGTTGCGGCCTCTCCCGTTGCGGAGCACAGGCTCCGGACGTGCAGGCTCAGCGGCCATGGCTCACGGGCCCAGCCGCTCCGCGGCATATGGGATCTTCCCAGACCGGGGCACGAACCCGTGTCCCCTGCATCGGCAGGTGGACTCTGAACCACTGCGCCACCAGGGAAGCCCTCTGTTTTGTTTTTGTTTTGAGGGTGCAAAGAAGCCACGTCTTCTTCCGTGTCTCTCAGAACATTCACTAAAGGTGCCTGGACGTTTCACTCCCCTCCTGGCATTGTCTGCTTCCTCTGGGGTTCTGTGGGTTTGTCCTGACTTTTCCCTTTCATGAGGGGGTATTGCTATATTCCTAATTATACTATTAATAGCTTCTTGGGCATTCAGGTTGGGAGTGAGGGTCTGAAATGCTGCCTGGAAATGCTGACTCACTGGAGACGCTGAGGTGAGGGGCTTCCCTGTGGTGATGAGGTGGCACACGTTGGTCCTTGCTGGCCGCCCTGCCCTCCCTGCTCCGGCTCCAGCAGCTCTGGTCTCCCCATGGTCCTGAACCGCACCTGCACTGTGGTGCCCCTGGTCTTGGCATCTGCTCTTCCTCCTGCTTTGGAGGCTCTGCCTGCTCCCCTGGTCCAAGTGAAGGCGCCTCCTCACCTCTGAGGTGTTCCTGGCCCGCCTCACCTTTCTGTGTCGCTGGGGCCCATCTTCCAGTTCACAAATTCCCCTTCGGTTACGTCTCATCCACCGATTAACCTGTATGTTGCGTTTTTTAAGTTTTGTTCTGTTACCGTAATCTCCACCTTTAGTTACAGAGATTCCATGTTTCTCCCCAGTCTATTGCCTTCAATGCATTTTCCAATCATCTTTTAATTGGCTGAAATTTGCGTCTCATGATTCCTTCAAGAGGGGCTAATCAAACTATTTTCCTTAATCTCTTACTCATTCCAAAATGTTGGCTGGGTATGAAATTCTTGATTCATACCGTCTTTCTGCTGGGCTGTGTAGACATCATTCTACTGTCTTCTGGCTTTGAGTGTTTCTATGGAGAAGTCTGAGGAAAACGTCCTTTTTTTTCTCTTCTTAAAGGAAGACTTGATCTCTTTCCTTGGCTGCCCCCAATATGATCTGTGTCTTGAAGTCCAGGAACTTTATTAGGATACGTTTCAGGGTTGCCAATTCAGTTTCAGTTTTTTATTTCAATCTGTAGATGAAAGTTTTCTTTTATGTCTGACAAGTTTTCTTTATCCTTTAAACAACTGTTAGGTTCTATTTTTTCTCTTCACTTCTGTAAAGATTACAATTCTGCACATGCCAAACCTCTGCTAGTTGCCCTCCAGGATTCTTTTATTTTTTATTTTCTTTTATTTTTAAAAATTATTTAATTTTTGGCTGCATTGGGTCTTTGTTGCTGCATGTGGGCTTTTCTCTAGTTGCGGTGAGTGGGGCTTCTCTGTTGCGATGAGTGGGCTTCTCATTGCGGTGGTTTCTTTTGTTGTGGAGCATGGGTTTTAGGCGCATGAGCTTCAGTAGTTGCAGCATGTGGGCTGAGTAGTTGTGGCTCACGGGCTCTAGAGAGCAGGCTTAGTAGTTGTGGCACACGGGCTTATTTGCTCCGCAGCATGTGGGATCTTCCCGGACCAGGGCTGGAACCCGTGTCCCCTGCATTGGCAGGCGGATTCTTAACCACTGCGCCACCAGAGAAGCCCTAGAAAGTTAGATCTTTAAATACATTTATCAAAAAACTGGAAGGAGTAGAACAATTAAGCTAAGCATTCAGCTCAAGGAGCCAGAAAAAGAACAACAGCAAATAACAAAAGGACATGAAGGAAAGATGTAATCAAGATTAGAACAGAACCACTAATAACTAGAAAAAACATAGAGAAGATTAACAGAGCCCAGTGCTGATTCTTTAAAAACTTAATAGACAATCCTCTGGCAGGACTGATCAAGGATGAACAGAGGGACAATGCAAATAAATGTATGGAACTTAAAAAGAGGAATAATTATGGCTATAGCAGCAATTTAAAACAACAAAAACCATTATGAACAAACTATATACCAACATTCTTGAAAACTAGACAAAGCTGGTGCCAAAAGAAAGAAAACTAGACTAATAACCACTAAAGAAATTAAACAGTGATTAACACCCCTCACCCCATCCCCGCCAAGTCCCTGGATCTGGATCAGTTTTAAAAATAAGATCTATCATGGAATAGACAATCTCTATCTTCCACAATAATTTCCTGTACAGGAAGTTTCAAAAAATTAAGTAGTTGAAGAGAACAATAAAAGGGAGGGCCCCGTCTGAGTCAGTCCTTGATTCCAGGACCAGAGAAGTACAAACTGGGGCATTAAAGCACTATCACTCATGAAGACTGATGTGAAAATTGCAAAGCAAATATTATTTTAAGGTTACAGTGATTTAAAAATAACTCATCAAGTAGTGTTACTGCAGGAATGTAAGGATGAATTACCATCACAAAATCTGTCAGTGGAATCCAGTGCATAAATAGACTAAAGGAGAAATATCATTTTATGATCATGTCAACAGATGCAGAGGAACCCAGACACATACCCGTTAAGATCAGGAACAAACCAAGGATGCCTGCTACTGTCACTGCCGCTGTCTAACATCGTACTGGCTAGTAGATCCTGGCCAAAGCAATAAGACAAGAAAAAGGAGCAGGAGGATTTGAGTGAAAGATAGCACTCCTAACTTGCTGATAACATCACCATCAGTAATGGAAACCCATCTGAATTAACAAATTATTTGAATTAATAGGACAGTTTGGCAATAATGTTAAATACAAAACAAAGGTACACTATTGCCAGAGGTAATAGACCCATTTATAAAAATCAATTGTTTTATTGATTTAAAAAATCTATTCTAGGAAATCCAAAAAAGAGGGCATATATGTATACATATAGCTGATTCACTTTGCTGTACAGTAGAAACTAACACAATATTGTAAAGCAACTATACTCCAATAAAAGTTAATAAAATAAAAAATTTTTTAATCTATTCTAAATCGCATAGTGTTTCTCTAAATTTGCAACAATCAAACAGAATACAGCAGAATCAGGCCCTCATCCATGATTATAAAAATACTATAAGTATGTGGGAATTAATTCAGTTCTGGTTTCAGGGAGCCCTGCCTTCAGAGGAGGCTGGTGTCCTGCCCTGTCCCAAGTGGCAGCAGGGTACACAGGTGGGGGTCCTGGTTAGCCCACTCCAATCATAATTCCATTCCCTTGCTAGTGATTGGTGTAAGAGAGTGTATACATGATACAGTTCTGGCCAAAGAAACACAGAAGAATGCTGGGAACCTTCTTGTTCTTACTGATGGACACAGGAAGGCACATTTCCTGTTATGGGATGAATTGCATCCTCCCCCCCCCCAAATTCATATGTTGGAGTCCTAACCTTCAGGACCTCAGAATGTGACCTGACATGGAAACAGGGTCTCTGAAGATGTAATTGGTGGAGGTGAGGTGGGCCCTAATCCAATATGACTGGTGTCCTTACAAAAAGGGGGAATTTGGATCTGGACACAGGGAGAAGAAGGCCACGTGAGCTGAAGGCAGAGATTGGGGTGATGAGTCTACAAGCCAAGGAACGTCAAAGGTGGCCAGCAAACCCCCAGGAGCGAGGAGTGAGCTGGGTTCTCCCTCTGGCTCAGAAGGAGATACACCTTGATCTTGACTCGTGGCCTCCAGACCTGAGGGAGTCAGTTTCTGCTGTTCAAGACACCTGGTTCGTGGTGCTTTGTTCAGCAACCCTAGAAGACTAGCTACCACACTCCCTCAGCCCACCAACGTGGCTGCAGCAGCCCCAGGCATGGGGATGGGGGCCACATCCTGGGGGGCCACCGGCTGCGTGAGCCACCACTGGGCTCCTTGTGTGCCCTCAGAGACAGGGATTCTCACCTGTTCTGTTCCCTGACATATCCTCTGTGCTTAGAACAGGGTTTGCCCCGTGGTCCTTAGGCACTTAAGGGATAAACAATTTCTCACTGCTCAGGCTGGTTGGCTGCAGGTTTCTGTAACTTGCAGCTGAAAGCGTTCTAACCTATAAACTTTACAGAAGAAGTTTAAAGACTCTATTAAAAACATTAAAGCACACATGAATGGAGAGCTATACCATATTCATGGATGCATATAACATAAAAATTAACCCAAATGAGTATGTGCCTTTTTAAAATTCCAAAACAAAACAAAACAAAATCCTGAAAGATAAGGGTGTGTGAAACCCAGCAAACTGATCATAAAACTCAAATGCAAGAATAAGTGCTCAGGAATAGCTAGGTCAGTTTGGAAAAAGGAAAACTACGATGAGGGTAACAGATGTTACAGATTAACACAAAGGCGCACCAATGAAGACTGTGATGATGGAGAGCTCCTCACTCCGCCAGCGTGTCCGCGTGGGCCTGGGGTAGACGATGCTGGGAAAACCAACTCACCAGGTGGTGCTAAACAGAACTGGGTCCCCATCTCATATCAGGAGTGGAAGCAACCTCACAGATAAGTAGGATTAAAGACCCCAAAATGAAAAGTGAGACCATAAGTGAATAGAAGAAAAAGTAGAATATCTCCAAGACCTTGGGGTGCAGACAAACCTCCTAAAAAACACCCACAATACCAGCCAGAACTGATGGGCTGGAACAAATCAAAATGAGGGGTTTCTGTTTAAGTGAAAGCCACCATGGTCTGAGATCACGGGAGGAGGAAGGGTGGAGAGTCTTCAGGGGACACACACACGATTAAGTTGTAGTGAGAACTGTCCCTTCAATCATTTTAATGATCTCCAAGTTAGTTGTTGAGTTTCAGAGATTGTTACTGTGGTTTCCCCACACAGTGGTCCTGGTGAAGGATGCTCTTGTCAGATGCTGGCTGGCCTAGAAACCAGCCCCATCTGTCCTCACGTCAGTGACACTTTCAGGGGCTGAATTCTCTCTCAGCTTCGGATGAAGTGACAGCCATCACATGAAAATTACTTTCCAGTCCTCATAACACTGCCTGACGTTTTAATGTCTTGACTATCTCTGTCATCAGCTAAGCTGTAATACTACTTCATTGCACTGTCATATTGAATTAGCTTCCTTTTACAAATATTTGTTTACTTTCACTCGGTGGAGATTTGCAAACAACATTTGGCCAAGTTTCAGGATTCGCTAACAGACAACTTAAAGATTCCTTACAGTTTTCACTGTTGTTATCAAGGAACAGAACACATGTTTTATATAAATAATGATTTAATTTTTTCTTGGAATTGATTTTTTTTTTGAAATCAAATACTTTGTTTTGTTACAAATGGTAACAAATACTTAATTTTATACCTTCCACTTCTCTTTGTACTTTCCATCCTTTATATGTTTTCTATATATTTTATTGTTCTTTGAGCTAATTTGTAAGCCTTAATAATGAAGGAGTAAATATGATTTTTTTTTGTCTTTGTTAACTTAAAGTATTGATGTCTCTGTCAGAATATTGCTGAACCATGTATAGGTACTAAAGGCAATTTTGAGAACCTGCTTTCCAGACCCTTCCTTGCAGGCCCAGGAGCCATGCAGGAGCCGTGGAAGCTGGCATCCGCCTGCTTGTCCCTACCTACGGGGGCCACGCGGCCTCTGATCTTCTTTGCTTCCACTTCTAGGCTTTCAGGTGTTTTTCAAATTCTTTTTGATGTTTATTCGACAAACAGCAGTACAAATAGGAAAAATCGTGCAAGGCTGCTTAATGAATACCTTTATCATCTCCTCTGGAAATGACTGGATACTTACAGCCCATTTAAAACATCAGGAGAACTTTCTAGAATTGGGACTGGCCTCCCACTGCCCCAAGACGGCTGTCTGGCCGCATAAAACCAGCAGGGCTGGGCTTCCCTTGTGGGGCAGTGGTTAGGAATCTGCCTGCCAATGCAGGGGACGCAGGTTCGAGCCCTGGTCCGGGCGATTCCCACATGCCGTGGAGCAACTAAGCCCGTGCGCCACAACTGCTGAGCCTGAGAGCCACAACTACTGAAGCCCACGTGCCACAACTACTGAGGCCCACGCGCCTACAGCTCGTGCTCCGCAACACGAGAAGCCACCGCAATGAGAAGCCCACGCATCGCAACGAAGAGTGGCCCCCGCTTGCCACAACTAGAGAAAGCCCGTGCACAGCAACGAAGACCCAACGCTGCCAAAAATAAATAAATAAAATAAATTTATAAAAACAAACAATAAAAAAAAATCCCAGCAGGGTTTTCCTGACACCCATTTTGTTCAAACACCCCATAAACTCTGATATTACCTCAGCTTTGTTCTTTCCAGCCCGACGAAGTAAGCAAAAACTTTAATTTGTCCTGATTTTTGCATTTTGTCTTTTAAGCTATTAAGATGCTGTTGTGTTTCACGTGGAGCCTGAGGTCCGGCTGGGCAGTAGCGGCCATGCTCCTCTGCTTGTCTTGCTGCGCTGATGGGGGCCGGCTCAACCCCCAGCTACGGCCCCACCAGCACGGGGACACAGTCCTGGGCTGTGGTGAGGGGTGGGGGGATGCCCCAAATCCAGAAGCTGGTCGGTGATGAGCCGCCCAGGCTCGCAGGTTGGGGGTCCTCTGCCAAAGGTCAGTGGGCACCTTCCGGGCACCACAGGGAGGTCCCTGGAGACCTCGTCAGCCACAAAACCTGGTGTGACCAGCCTGACCCTGACTGCAGGCTCCGGGTGGCTGGCGTCACCCTCAGCGGGGCCTCCAGCTGACCAGGGGTGGGCAACGTGACCAGGGGTGGGCGTTAGGGCCGGGAGCTGGAGATAGTGGGATGCTCAGGACCCCACCCAGGCCGGCAGCACGCCCTCCCCCGTGACCACCGCAGGGGGTGGACACTCACCTCAGGGAGCCCAGGCAGCTGCCATTCAGCTTCAGCTGGCTGAGGTTGGGCAGGTGCAGCCCTGTGGGGCCACAGGAAGAGAGGTCAGCGCAGGCCCTGCTGCCCTTTGCACCTTCAGAGGCGTCAGCGCCCTTCAGCCCCTGCCGCCCGACAGCTGCTCTGAGGCCCAGGGGCAGCCTTGGGGCCACATGCTGATGTCTGAGGCCCGGTTTGAATGACGCAGGCCAGCAGGGGAGGGTGCAGGAGGCACCCCGTGGGGGCAGAGGCACACAGAAGGCCACGGGGCCACGGGACTCTGCGGGGTCTTGCCCCCAGGCCGCCTCCCACGGGGAACTGCAGGCATGGCCAGACCACACACTGGGCTCCAGAGCACAGCCCCCCCAGCCAGTGTCCCGTGCTCCCAGGGCCCCGGGAGAGGGTTATCAGTCCCTGGAGAGCGGGGTGCAGGGCAGGTCTATGGGTGCAGTGGTCCAAAGACCAGATCCTGGTGGGCAGGGCCCGAGCACGCCGAGCCTTCAAGCACGGCCTGGCCATGACAGTGGAGGGTGTGCATGGGGAGGGGCTCTCACCAAAGTTCCCCAGGCTGTTCTCGTGGGTGTTGACACACAGCTCCAGCACGCTCACCAATCGGAGGTCATCCACCTGGGCCAGGGCCTGCTGCAGGGGTCGGTGGGGAGTCAGCCCTGAGAGTTGGACAGAAGTCACACACACCCCGCCCTGCCTCCCAGTGAAACTCCTGCTTTTGGCTGCAAGCCTGGAGCAGGGGGCAGGCATTTCCCTGCCTCACCCATGTTGACTGTGGCCACGATTGGCTCCAGCTGGACGACAAGTGTGATGTGACGGGAGTGGAGATTGTGATCCTGTGTGGCTGGTGGGGCCGTTGCCAGAGAAGGGTGTGACCTGAGGTGTGCTGGTGTCCTAACGAGACCCATGGAACAGACCCAGTGCAGCTTGGGGCCGGGAGCCCAGCTCTGCTCAGCATGGCCGAGCCCCAGCCTCCTTCAAACCCATGGACAGTACACCTGCACTGTAAGCTGTTGAGTTTGGGGGTTGTTCGTTACGTAGCATCACTATAGCAATAGCTGACTCATACAAAACTTGGGATCTAGGTGCAGCTCCAATAGCTACCATAACAAAAATGATGAAACGATGTGACACTGGATGGGAACTGGTGGGGGGTGTGTGACGTGAGTGTTACTGAAGCTGGAAAGATGGAGACCCAGGTCATGTGACAATGGAATTTTTGGTAAAAGGGTCTCCTGTAGTAACCTGGATGGCAGAAGACACACACAATGAACCTGTGATGGGGGTGGAGAGGTGCCAGGCAATTGTGGGCAGAGTGAGCTGGCCACAGTTCACTGCATTTGATGAGGTTTTACACAAGGCAGAGTTCAGAGCTGGTGGAGAGAGCCCAGGGGTCCTGGAACTCGTGGCTTGGAAAATAAAATGGCTTCTCAGCTCAAACCAGTAAAAGAAAAAATGAAGAAGGGCTTGGAGTTAGGATGACTCAGTAAGACTCAGCCTCAGGGAGAAACCAGTTGCCACATGCTGACTACATGCGAGAGGGTCTGGGAGGACAGAGGCCTGAGACCCCCAGTTCCAGTGACCGAGGGAAATGCTTCAGCAGCCACGCTTTGGCATGGTGGGCACCGGACTCAAATATGTTAGGAAGCAAGGGTGGTCCTGGAGTGCTTAGGCCACGCTCACACAGGCAGGCTCTCTCCCCAGCCAGGAGCTGGGTGGGGGAGGGGGAGGTCCCAGGGTGGACGGAGTAGCTCTGATCAAGGCGTGTCCCCAGCACCCAGCCCATGCAGCAGCGGGGGTCGGCGGCCTGACGTGACGGGTCCACACTGGACCAGGACCCTGGGTACTGTGGGCGCTGCAGGCCTGGCTGGAGGGCGGACACACAGGGGCTGCTGGGGGGTGTGGGGAGGGGGCCGGCGGGAGTGTCCTGTCCACCTGCAGTGACCAGACCTCGTGGACCCTTCTCCGAGTTGGTCAGGAAAGTGCGTGGGGACCTCAGGCAGCCAGGCTTCCTTCTGTCGAGTGTTGGTGGGTGCGTCACCCCAGGGTCTCCAAGGGTCCCTCACCTGGGTGCAAGTGTTTGTGTGGGCTGGAGGGGTGCTGGGGAGCGCCTGGCCCTTAGCGTGGCCAATGACGGGCGAGAGCAATGGCCAGAAAGGGAAGGGGTCCGGTCACCAGGAGGTGCAGGGCTGCTCTCTGGGGTCACTGGGCAGGAACCTGCAGGCAAGAGGGCTCTGCAGAACCTGCTGGGTCCCAGTGTGGGGGTGGGAAGCAGCTGCCACCGCACCCCAGGTTTGGGAGAGAGGCTTCAACAACTGCGCCAGATGCGGTCAGTGGGACCCCAGGATGCCCCGCCCTGCAGATGGCCTGCTCCCTCCTCTGCTCGTGGCTCCCTGTCTGTGCGCCACGCGCTTGGATGGGCTGTCACCCTGTTTCCCACGGGAATGAGGGGCCTTCTCTCTGGTTCACGGAGGGGTCCCTGGAGCCCAGCGCACGGTAGGGGCTCAGCAAATCTGAGGCTGGGCCTGGCTCGGGCCCTTCTGCGGCCTGAATGCCTGGGGGACGTCTGTGTCACCAAGCACCTGGGGTCGGCCCAAGGGTGGAGCAGGCGCAGGGGCCCCAGCGAGCCGAGGGCATCTGTCATCCACGTGGGCCCCTGCAGCCGAGCCCAGCCCCCCGGCACTCACCAGTCGGGCAGGTGACAGGTGCTCTTCTGGCAGCCGCCCGCTGTGGCTGCCCCCTCGGCTGCCCGGGGCCTTGCTCTGGGGGCGGGGCTTGTGCCAGCTCTGCCAGCTCAGCACCCGCACTTGGACACTGGCTATGCTTGGCCAAGGCCCATGGGCTCTGTCCCAGGCCTGGTCCATTCACATCCAACCTGCTGGGTGTAGGCAGAGGGCAAAGCTGATCAGCCTCTGCTCTTCCTCTGATCCACAGCCCAGCCGAGACCCTGTGCAGCCCTTGATGTATGCACGCACACAACAAGCCCCCGGAGCCCACCTCTGGCCCGGAGAAGGCTGTAATGGTGAAGCCCCAGCCTGCCCGGGGGCCTTGCCGTCTCCTCCCTCAGCCTGGGCTCACACCCCTGGCCTGGGCAGGCCACCCTCCCTGTGCTTCTGCCCGTCCTTCAGGGTCCACGCGGGGTGCCAGCTCCGGCCTGCCCTCTGAGGCCCCATGTAGGCTGGGGAGGGGGGCTGCCTCGAGGTCCCATTCGCCCATTTGCTGCTGTAACCAGCAGCAAGCCTCTGCCTCAGGCCTTGTGCTGTGTGTCCTTCTCCACCTGATGGTCTCCGACCCTGGGGGGCTCAGGACCAGGGTCTCAGGCACTCCCCCCCCTACCCCTGTGCCCATTGAGACCCCATCACCTGGAGGCAGCTGCTTTTTCCCACCGTGGGTCAAACATCTAGGCAAGAGGGCAGCATGTGGTCCCAGGCAGCACCTGCGGGAGAGACAGTCAGGTTGGCCTCCTGGCCAGGTCACCATGCTCGAGGGACCTGGGACAGGCTGGGCCAAGGCCACAGGGCCCAGAAGTGAGCAGATGCCAGCCTGGGGTCTGGCCCTTAGGTCCTTTCAACCATCCTGATGGGGCACCTGGCCCGGCTGACTGGAAAGACAGCCATATGGGTGACCGACGCTAGGGTGCCTCTGGGTCCATCCAATGCAAATGCTTGGTCTTCAAATCCCCACTTCCCTCCATCCTCAACTTTACCCTCTCCAAAAGGGGTCCCTGGCCTGTTGCTCTGGACCATCCCCTGTGGGCTGGCCTCCCAGGCACCCTGTCCCTCTTGGGCGTTACCCCCAGGCCCACAGGAGGTGGTCCACCTGCACTAGGCTCACCTGGCATTGCTCCTTAAAGACATAGATGCCTGTGCCTGGCCCCAGACCCTGGAATCATTTCTGAGGGTAGAGCCAGAAGTCTGTATGGAAATCCTGGCTTCTTCCCTCCACCTTGGATCAGGGCCTCGCCAACCCCTACCCCTGTGCTCCCTCCCGACCTTCCTGGACTTACTACCTGATAAGACCGACCCCCTTCTACAGCCCTCAGTTCAGTTGAGTGAGTGCCTTGCCTGAGACAGCAAGTGAGCTCTGTGTGGGCAGGACACTCACCTGCCATGTCCAGTGTGCAGAACAGGGGCTCAAGAATATCCCCCCCAAAATCAGTGAATGTGGCAGATGCAGCTTCTGGCCACTGTTCTTGTCTATCACCCCCTGTGGATGGTCAAGATTCATCCTCCCCGGGGCGGGGGTGATCAGCTAGCCTTTGACAGAGAGGGTGGGAGGGAGTGCTGGGCCTTGGGACAAGCTGCCCGGGCTCCACGTGCCCTTGTCTGGAAAATGACCACACAACAAGGACCCAAGGAGGTGAAGGCCATGCAGGGGAGCCTCACGAAGAGCCTCACGGAATTTCTGGCCAGGATTTCTTTCCGAAAGTTCCTCTGCTGCCTGCCTTTCTCCAGCTGGAGAACGGCCCTAAGCCTCAAAGGAGGACCCCAGCACCAGGCCCCCTAGGAAGATGCTGCCCCCACCTACCCCAGGGCTGCTAGCCTTGGGCTCTGGGAAAGGGATGGTCTGGCCAGACTGTGGCCTGGGATGCCAGTGGGCCACCCTCTTCCCTTTGTGCCTGAGAACAGCTGACCTGAGGTCCTGCCCATGACTAGGCCCAGAGTATGGGTCCAGATTAGCCAAAGGTCTTGGGGTCCAAGGAGCAGGGCCTGGGTTGGAGGCTGAGGTTCCCATTGAGACACTATCCCTTCACATCTACTCACTGGCCTGGACCCGTCCACACTGTTCATGGCCCTGATCCCATCCTGCCCTGCCACTCCGTGAGCCCCCGAAGTTGGAAATGTGGTGGCCTTTCTCTCTCCACGGCCCAGACTAACACCAGCTCCTGGCCGGGCTCATCACCTCTCTGGGTCCCCTCCACCTGCTATCCCTTCTGAGGGTAGGGCCTCTCCCCTCCTAGGTCCCCATCATGGAAACTCCCAGAGTGGGTCCCTAGGCAGGGCTTGGGGTCCCTCCTGTCCCGGTGACCACGAGACCCTTAGCAGGGCCAGGGGTTGTGGGATGGGTCCCCAGGGGACCAGATCTGACAATTGGGGCATCACTGGGACCTCACTGTCTTTCTGCTCCATCCCCGGCCTCAGTTTCCCCCCGACACGGGAGGAGACAGCGAGGCCTGCGGCCCCGGACCCAAAGGCACGCTCGGCTCTCACCTGAGGGGTCGGCCCCGGTGCCCCAGCCTCGGGGGCTTGGTCCCGGGCGTCCTCCTTCGCCAGGCGCTGTCTTCGACTTGGGGTTGTTCTTCCGGCCGCGGGGTTGAGGGGCCTGGGCGCCAAGGCAACGGGGGCGGGGCCTTCTCTGAATCTGCAAATATTCATGAGCCGCGGGAATCTTCCAGCTCCGCGAGGCCGAGCCACGCCCCCTAGCAACGGTTGCTAGGGCCGGCGGGAGGGCGGGCGGGGCGGCGGCCAACCAGGTTGGGAGGTTCGCGCGTGTCCCGCCCCGCACGCGCGGGAGCGCCCCCGGGGCCGGTAGGGCAGCTGGGGAGGTGAGACGCGGTCGAGACGGCGGGGCACAGGCAGGCCAGGTGTCGGCTTCCGCAAAGGTGGTCTGGGGTGGAGACTCGCGCCCACCTTTCTCAGGTGGTAGGCGCCCGTGTCGGGTCGTCCCTGAGGCCAAGGCCCTGCGGGATTTAAAGGAAGCGCTTTGGGAAAGGACCCTCAGAAGACGAGGGAAATGCAGACCTGGACTCCTGGAGGGGAGTCCAGAGTGTCCGCGCCGGCCAGAGGCGCCGTCACCCGTTTTCACTTATCCGCCTTTACTTCGCGTCTACGCGCGTCAGGCGCGAGTCGGGTTTCGTCGTGGCCGCGGCGCAGTGCGCGGGACGGCCAACCGGACACAGCCACGGCACGTGGGGTCGGCGCCGTGCCTGGGGCGGGGGCGGCCCCCCCCCAGGGGCCCGCCGAGGTCAAGGCTTGCAGTGGGGTGAGCTCCTGGGGAATAGCACGGAGCCGGCACGGGAGGGGGCCGAACGGCGCAGAACGGGTAGGAATGGAAGGGGGTGCCGGCTGAGCAGAGGGGGAGGTTTGGCCTTACGTGTAATGCACCATTCTTTCTTATAAACAAGGAGAATGTGTTTATGCGTTACTTTGAAATTTTTTTAAATGTTAAATCATGTACTTCTGAGAATCTCTAAAGGAGATACAATGTGCATATTTATGCTTGGGGTGGGGGAGTCTTCAACCCCCTATGGCAGCTTTTGGGTTGGATTTCCTGGGTACCGTTTGGGCCTCAGGGTGAGCTCCTGCAGGGCTGGGCTCCGGGCTTTGGGGAAGCTGGGTGCACGGGTAGTCTGCAGGGCCTGCCGAAGTTGGGGGAAGCTGGAGATCAGGGAGCGCGGGACAAGGGCCCTCTGCGGAGCTCGGGGCGGGGCTGCGCACTACGTAAGTGAAAAACAAGACCCCCCGCACTGGGTAAAAAGATTGAGCCGGACTCGCTGCTCTGCGGGCTCAGACGTACCCGCCCAGCCGAGGCGCCCTGCGCCGCCTGGCCCTGGGCGCATGGCTGAGCCGCGCCCAAGGACCCCGCCGAACCTGCCAGGCGTCCTGGGAGCCGGGAGGAGCCCCTTCCGAAGCCACCTGCACCTGACCCGCGTCCCGGCAGCCCCTCCGCTTTTCCCCGGCCTCGGGTCCGGGGGAGTCTGCGGTGCTGACCCCGCGGGCTCCACCCTCCCTGAGGCTCAGCCCTCGGGCTGTCCCCTCCGCTCCGGAACCCCTACGGTGTGCTGCGCGGCACGGCGCAGGGACGGCCTAGGGGGGCGTGGGCACAGCTGTGCGCGCCGTGAAGGGGCCCAGGGGCCCGGCGCTGGGCTCCAGGAGCGGCGCAGGGGCTCGAGTCGGACATCAGCGACCCCGCCCCAGTCCACACCCGGCCGCGGACCCGCTTCGCCGCGGGGTCTCTATCTCCCCGCGAGTCCCGACTGTTCCCGGGAGAGTCCGGGCAGTTTCCGGAGAAGCTGTCTCCCCCGGACCCCGTCCCCAGCGGAGCCAACCCCTCAGGCCGCGGCCCACGAGGCCCAGCCGGGCGGGAACCGCCCTCCGCGCAGCTCCCGGAAGCCCCGCCCGGCCGAGGCCTCTGACGGGCGGGCCTCTCGGCCAACCGGGGTGGGGCAGAGCGGGGCCCGGCGCGCGCGGCCAATGGCAGGCTGTGCCGGGCTGACGGACGGGCGCGGGGCGGGGCGTGCGCGGCCCGGTCGGGTGTCCGCCGCCCGCAGCCCGAGCCGCACCCGCCGCGGACGGAGCCCATGCGCCGGGCGAGCCAAGTGCTCCGACCCCGGCCCCCGCCGCCGCCCCCGCCCCGGCTCCGGCCCCGGGGGCAGTCGTGCCAGTGAGCGGTGAGTGCGGCGGGAGCGGCGAGGGCCGGGCGGGGGGCCTGCTGTCCTCGCAGGGCGCGCGGGGGCGCAGGTGAGCCGCGGGCGGCGGCGGGCGGGGCGCTGCGGCGGGGGTTGCGGGCGGCGGCTGGTCCGCTCTGCCTCACCCAGACCAACCCCTTCGGCTCCGTGTCCCGGGCCCTGTCTTCCGGGGCCCCACAAGTGCACTGGGTGTCCCCGAGCGGAGGCCCGCCCGTGACCATGGCGCTAGGCGGGGTCTCCCACCCGCCAGAGACCCAAGGACCCCTGCGAAGAGCTCGGGCACCGGGCGGCCATCACATACACCAGACGAATCTGAGGTTTAGGAAGTCACTGCCCACTGTCCCCACAAGGGCATCCCTTCTTTAAGCGTCACAAATTGGGGGCACCCCAGCTAGGGGCCTTGGCCCCAAGCCTTTTTCCTTTCTCACCTGTGTCCTTATTTCCACACCTCCTTTGGGTCTTTTCCTGTGATCGGCTTCTGCTTCCTGGAGCCCTGGCCCCCTGCCCACCTCCTCACCTTCCTTATGCTCTCCAAAGTTCTTCTGGCAGTGGGGCCCCGTGGGTTTCCCTTTATTTTTCCTTTATGTGGATTTTTTCTTTGGAGCGTAGCCCGAACCTGCCAAGGCAGGGGTACTTTCTGTCTGCTCGTTATCGTGTGTCTGGAGCAGTACCTGGCATGCAGTAGGTGCTCAGTGAATACTTGTCAAATGCACCAGCATGCCCGGGGGTGGGGGGGCCTGGAGCCGGTTGTCGGCTGCCACCAGCCTGTCCGGGCACGCTGCTGTGTCCGCCACTGTGGCAAGGCCTGTTCTCATGGGGGCGCTGGTAACGTCAGCCCACGGCGCTTCCAGTTCAGGCTTCTTGCCTACCCAGCAGCTTCTAATTCGGGTGCATGCTTGGGAGACGCTCTCAGCTGTCAGCCCTGCCTCTGGGGGGCCGGCTCCCCGCTTCTCTCACACAGTCATTAAATGCAGCTGGAGGCAGGACCCCCCTCCCACCTCTGGGCTGGAGGTGCCACAGGTGAGCGGCTGGGCCACCATTCTGGCTGCCGCCCCTGTTACCTGGATGTCCGGGCCCAGAGGGCAGGCTGGGCCTGGGCAGGCTGGCCCAGGCAGCTCAGCGGGCCTCCCCTGCGTGGTCTGGCCGTGCTGAGTGCCGCTTCCTCGGCAGGTGGGACAAGCGACCACTGCAGTGCCTTGTGCTGTGGTCCTTTGAGGAGCAATGACGGAGTATAAGCTCGTGGTGGTGGGCGCTGGAGGCGTGGGGAAGAGCGCCCTGACCATCCAGCTCATCCAGAACCACTTTGTGGATGAGTACGACCCCACCATAGAGGTGAGCTGGCCTGGCCCCTGTCCACAGCCTGGCTCCTGGCACGGGCTTGTCTTCCACCCGCTCTGCAGGAAGGGGTCTCTTCGTCGTAGGTCCTGGGGGGCACGAGAGGAGCGAGGGAGGGTCCCATCCCCAGAGGGCCTGCTGTCTCTAAGCAGTGTCCTCCCCAGGACTCCTACCGGAAACAAGTGGTCATCGATGGGGAGACGTGCCTGTTGGACATCCTGGACACAGCGGGCCAGGAGGAGTACAGCGCCATGCGGGACCAGTACATGCGCACCGGGGAGGGCTTCCTTTGTGTGTTTGCCATCAACAACGCCAAGTCCTTCGAGGACATCCACCAGTACAGGTGAGCTGCCCGCCAGCCCTCGGGGGCCTCCTGTCCTCCCTCAGGGGCCGCGGGCAGCCTGCCCGCCGGCTCACGCCTTCCCCCTTGCAGGGAGCAGATCAAACGGGTGAAGGACTCGGACGACGTGCCCATGGTGCTGGTGGGGAACAAGTGTGACCTGGCCGCGCGCACCGTGGAGTCTCGGCAGGCCCAGGACCTCGCCCGCAGCTACGGCATCCCCTACATCGAGACGTCGGCCAAGACGCGCCAGGTGAGCAGGCCCCCTGCCCCCGCAGCCAGCCAGGGCCCCGCCCCGCCCCGCCCGGGAGCCGCACTCACTGCCCCCTCTCCCTTGACGCAGGGCAGCCGCTCTGGCTCTGGCTCCAGCTCCGGGACCCTCTGGGACCCTCCGGGACCCCCGTGACCCAGCAGCCCCTCTCGCTGTAAGTCTCCCCGGATGGCAGGGCAGCGAGGGAGGCCAGGGCCCGGGTCTGGGCCGACACAGCTCCCGGGGGAGGTGGAGGTCCCCGGAGAGAGCTGCCCTGAGCCAGACCGGAGCGGTGACCCTGGGGCCCCCCCCCTGTGCCCCCAGATTGCCCCACGGGTCCTGGTCAGCCCCAGCCCCTCAGTGGGCCGCGGGGGAGCTGCTGAGGACAGGTGTCCACGGGGTGGCCCCTGGGGCCGGAGAGGAGCAGGGTCCAGCTCCCCGTGTGCGGGGTGGGGTGAAGGGGCTGGGGCTCTGCTCGAGGCCGAGGCAGTGGTCCCGCCCTGAGCTGGCCTCCTCTTCCCAGGGCGTGGAGGATGCCTTCTACACGCTGGTGCGCGAGATCCGGCAGCACAAGGCGCGCAAGCTGAGCCCGCCTGATGAGGGTGGCCCGGGCTGCCTGAGCTGCAGGTGCCTGCTCTCCTGACAGCGGCGTGGGTGCGGGCCGTGGAGGTGCCGGATGAGACGCGGGCTGAGGACGCAGGGAAGGAAGGAGGTGCTGCCAGAGCCTGGCCAGCCCAGGTCGGTGGACAGAGTGACCGCGGGCCTCCCGGGACGCTTTGCACAGACTGTCGTGAACTGACGCTGGCGGCCCCCAGTTGTCACTCTCCTCCAGCCCCGTCCTGGCCCACTGGGCACAGGCTGAGTCGCAGTAAATTATTTCATGTCTTGACCCTGGCATTTGGCTGAGGTCGGGAGGCTGCGGTGCGAGTGACGCCCCAGGAGGCATGCGGGAACCTCAGCTTCGTGCATCCGGCAGCTTCTCTGCCTCTGGGGGCCCCGGGTGCGTCCTCCGGAGACCGCTGGGTGCTGTGAGAACCAGCCCGTCTACCACTTAGCACACGAAACTTTATTCACCTTTAACCGGCAAGAGGGGAAACTGAGACCAAAGACTGTCCCTTCCCTGGGAGGGAGGCCTTCATAGGGAATGGCTGGGGGGCGGGGAGCTTCTTCAGACTCCCGGTGGGGTCGTATCTCCTGAGTTTTGGGGACCCTGGAAGGCAGTAACTGACTTTGGCAGAGGGAGGAACACAGCCTGTCGGGTCCAGTGGCACTCTCTGTTCTGCCCCGTGGGGACCAGGTGGCTGCGTGGGGTCCGGCGTTTCGCTGGCCCTGCCTCCTTATGTGTGTGAGGGTGGCCCGCTGGCCCCTGCCATCCCCTCGTTGGAGGTGGCCTGTTGCTCCCAGGGCCACCTCAGGTCACCAAAGCGGCCTGTGGGGCCCATCCAGGCCCCAGGTGGCCACATCCAGCTCCGAGAGGGCTCACCTTGCCTTGGGCAGAACTCTGGACTGGCCAGGGCGGCCCCTTTAGTCATCATCCCAACTGTCGGGGTGCTCACAGCGCCCCTGCCTTCCCGGGGCCCAAATCAGGCCAGGCCAGGCGCTTCTGGGTCAGGGCCTTGTGCTGTGTGAGGGGGTCCTGTCCTCAAGGAAGGCCAGCGTGAAGAAGTAGGGCGTGTCATTGGCTTCCCAGGGCCTCGGGGTCACTGTGCTCACAGTCACCTTGTTCTCTGGAGACCCCTGAATGTCCAGCTCCCTTGTGGACGCAGAGGTTGGGGGTTGTGGGGACACGCGGGGCTTGCTCTTGGGGCACTGCCCCAGCTCCATCGCGGCCGTGCTGGTCACTGCCCCAGGAGGGGTGCTGGCTGCAGTTGCCACAGGGCAGGAGGGGTGTCGTGGGCCTGGAAGTGCCATCTTCAGTGGGCTGGGCAGAGCCAGTGGCTGGGACCTCAGTGGGTTTGCAGGGCCGTGCCTGTCGTGCGGCCCTGCGGGTGGCCCAGGCAGGTGTTGAAGGGGAGAGGACCCAGCATTCCGGCTCAAAGCCGTTGTCTGGGGGCCACTTGCCTGTGGCCTCGTGGTTCACTGAGAGGCTTGGGAGGGAATTCCGTCACTGTGGCTGCAGCCGATCCTGAGGACTGTCCTGGGCTGGGGACAGGCAGGCCAGACTCGGAGCCTCCGGGGTCCCCAGCGGGAGGCCTGCAGCCGTGGCCCCCTCGTGCCACTGCTCCTTGGCCTTCAGGATGGCCGGGCCGGGCGAGGGGCCGGGCTGCTCGTGCTGGGCAGGTGGGCCAGGGAGAGCCAGCCCATCTTCTCCGGGGAGCGTCTTGATGCTGGGAGGGGTAAGGAGAGGCCTGGGGGCTGGGGCAGGTCGCGCCAGGCCCAGGGGCCTCGTGGGGAACTCTTCAGGTTTTGCTGGAAATGTACAGACCAGGTCAGCTTCTCGACCAGGCCGTTCGGCCTGCGCAGGATGGGCCGGTGGGACCCTGCATGGCCGCCCCATCCCAACACTGAGAACAGCTCTCCAGGCTGCTGACCCCTGGCTGTCCTGATGCCCAGCCCTGGCCTGGTCGGCCGAGTCTTAGAGCAGAAGAGCAGATGGATGGGGGTGAGGAGGAAGGCCTGGGGCTCGCCCCACTGCTCACTGCCCCAGAGGGTGACTCCGGAGGAGACTGCTGCTCAGTGCCCCTGAGGGAAGCAGGTCCCACTTCGTCCTGCGTAGCTCGACCATCGAGGCCTGCAGCTGCCTGAGCACCGCGTCGTCCTCCAGGGCCCAGGCCCGGGACAGCATTTCCTGCAGGAACTCCTGCAGGCCTTCCAGGGGCAGCTTCAGGAGGTGTTCTGGGGGTGTGGATGCCATCAGGCCAGCGGGGGCCCCACCGGGAAGACTCAGCCCCCCACCCTGTGGCACCTCCCGTGGGCGGCGGCTGTGTTCCGCTGGGCACCACACCTGCGGGTCTGCTGTGCCCGGGAGAGCCATGGGCAGGGCCACTGCCAAGGACGTGCTCCGGAGAGCGACCTCTGGGCTCCTGTGCTGGCCAGCCTGCCTCTGCGGCCTGCACGCCACGCTCGGGGACCTTAAGGACTGTGTACACCATGGCCATCGGCATGTGCTTGCTCTCCAGGATGTAGGCATCCCAGAGCTTCAGGGTCAGCGCAAAGGGGGTCTGTGGGGACAGCAGGTCCAGGAGGGGCAGCTTGAGCAGGGCACGGTGGTGGTCCCAGCACAGGGTAAGAACCCGCCACTGGCCTCCGGCCCCTGCAGTCACCCGGGCTGCATCAAACAAGCTCCTGCAGCTCCTCATCTGGTGGGGCTCGTCCCGGTGGGGCCGTGGCTCCTGGACTCAAGGTCCTGAGGATCTGGCCAGCACGACCCCTAGTCTGGGGGCAACAGAGCCTGTCCACGCTCGGTGGGAACACCTCAGTGGAGCAGAACGCTGGCTTGCCCACCCCCGGGCTGACCCAGCCTTCTGATGGCAGCCAAAGCAGAAACGGCTGGGACTTCGAGATGCCCTGCGCCCACCGGGAGGGCTCTGGGCTGCTCCTGGACGCCCCTCGGGAGGGGCATGGCATGTCTGGGGTGTGGGGCTGGGTCCTCCCCAGGCATGAGGAGGGGGTCAGGGAGCACCTCTGGGACTCAGCCTCCTGGGCAGCCTTGCCCGGTCGATGAAGCACTGCAAGAACCACTGGATGGTGTCAATGCCCGTGGATGTCTGCTCCTCATCCTGTTGGAGGGCACGGGCTCAGGGCCTGCGTGCTCGGCTGGAAACGAGCTCGCCGCTCACCCCCCCCACCCACCCCCTGCTCCCCGAGAAGGAGAATGAAGTCTGCAGGAGGCCAAGCCCCTGCGGTGGCTGTGGGACGGCGCCTCTGTGCGGGGGCGGGGGCGGGGGCGATGCATCTACTCATCAGGTGTCTTTGCAGCTGGGGGAGGGCTCTGCCTAGAATGTGCTCTTCGTGGGCCTGGAGTCTCAGCAGTTTTGGGAACCCCGGGATGAAGAAGCCCGAGGAGCCCCCGGACCCCCACAAATCAGAGCCGTGTCCAGCGAGGGTGGAGTACCGCAGGCGCCCCCGGCGGTGACCCCAGCGTGCAGGGCCCTCCTGAGCCCTGGCTGGACACGCCCTTCCCAGGCAGGAGAGCCTGAGGCCGGGGCGGCTGGGGCAGAGGCCCTGCTCCCGGAGGCCCAGCTCGGCTGGCACCCTGGGCTGAGGGGTGGGCAGGCGTCCGGCCCTGGCACTTGCCCTGGCCGCAGCGGGGGGTGGGGGACCCGGTACAGAGGGACAGGGAGTGCAGCCCACGGGGTGGGTGACGGGGGCGTGCCTGGCCCTCTCCTAGGCTTGGCAGCCAGGCTGGGGGCACAGGAGGGGGTGTTGCTGCCGCCGGGGCTTTGTCTGGCCGTGGGCTCGGAGGGCACTGGGGGGTGGCAGGTGTGAAGCAGAAGGACCAGCAGGGAAGGGAGAGTTGCCTGGACGAGGCCGGGATTGAGGGCCGTGGCTCTAGGACCCAGAGGGCAGCACGGGGAGCCCGTGCCCTTCGCTGATGGGGACATAGACTGGGCCCAGGTCCCCGCCAGCCCACTGCTGGGGGAGCTCTGCAGGGAGACCCCTGGCCCTGACTCACTCCAGCTGTCCTCGGTGGTCACCTACCATGCATGGCGTGTTTCTCGTCAGTCATCAGCTGGACCAGCGCCCAGAAGGCGTCCTCCTCACCCAGGAACGTCAGCAGGATCGCCATGACCTGGCTCATGCCCTGGCAGTGTCCACCTCTTGCAAGAGCCAGATGTGCATGGAGGACCCACCCGGAGGCCTCTTCTGCCCCCTCCACACTACCACCTCAGCTCCTGGATGGGCTCCCGCCTGGCCGAGCTCACACTGCCCTGGAGGGGCCCCCTGAGATGCCCTGTGGGCTGGAGAGCCCCTGAGCAAGCTAGGCGCCAGCACCACAGCAGCCCCGAGCCGGAGGCTCTGGGCGCCGTCCTGGGTCCCCTTTCCCAGATGAGGCGAGGGGGGCGATGGGGCCCGGCACAGTCTGGAGGTCCTGCCGTGAGGTCAGGCTTGGGGGGCCTGACCTGGGAGAGCACAAGGCCAGGGGGCTGGCCCAAGACCCCACTGTGGGCAGCCCGTGGGGTCCTCTCAGCTGGTGTTCCTCGAGGGAATGTTCTGGAAAGAGCAGGTGGAGCAGAGCTGCCTCCCTGGGGCCCCACAAGAGTTCTGATTACTGGGAACCTTCATCCCTGCCAAGTTTCTGATTAATAATACAGCATTTTTAGGATCAAAACTCGAGTTTCAGGGGTAAAGTCGACATGCAATGAAATATAAATATCCCAGGTATACAGTTTGACAAGTTTTTATTTTCTTTATTTTTTCTGTTTGCACACATCACAGTTCAGTCTCGGGGATGTACAGCCCCTTGGGTTTTCGCACACGGGCGGGGCCGCCGCATCCGTGCTCCGGCCTAAGATCCCACCCCGTTAGCCCCGGCGGCCGCTGACCCTCCCCCTCCCGGGGCTGTGCTTTTTCCAGAACGCCCTGTGAGTGGAATCACATGTGGGTCTGGATTCCTTCACTCGGCAAAATATGTCTAAGACTCATCCGTGCTGTTGAGTGAATCAATAGCTTCTTCCTTTGTGTCCCTGAACCAAAGTCCATTTCATGGAATCCCCCAGTTTATCCATTCCCTTGATGAAGATGATCTTGGTTGCTTCCAGTTTTTAACGATCACGAACAGAGCAGTGAATATTGCATGCAGGTTTTATGTGGGTTTAAGTTTTCAGCTCATTTGGGTAAATACCAAGGAGCATCATTGCTGATCACATGGTGAGAGTATATGTAGTGGGGTTTTTTTGACTGCATTGGGTCTTCATTGCTGCAGCACGTGGGCCCTAGAGCACACGGGCTTCAGTAGTTGTGGCTCGTGGGCTCTAGAGTGCAGGATCAGTAGTTGTGGTGCACAGGCTTAGTTGCTCCGCGGCATGTGGGATCTTCCCGGGCCAGGGATGGAAACCGTGTCCCCTGCATTGGCAGGTGGATTCTTAACCACTGCGCCACCAGGGAAGTCCCAATATGTGTAGTTTTGTAAGAAACCACCCAACTGTCCCCCACAGTGGCTGCACCATTTGCATCCCCACCAGTGCTGGATGAGAGTTCCTGTTGCTTCACATCCTTACCAGCACTTTGGTTCTTATTCTGCATGAGTCCTTAATTAGATACATGATTGGCAAATATTTTCTCCCACTCTGTAGCTTTTTCATTCTTTTAACAGTGTCTTTTGCAGAATGAAAGTTTTACATTTAGATATAGTTCTTTCTCTCATAGGTGTCTTCTCTCTCACCTAACCGGCCTCTTTCCCAGTGTCCATGGCCTCACCCCATCCTGGCGTTCTGGTTTTCTAATGCAACAAGTGAGTTGCCCGGCAAACAAGCCAGAGGTTTAGGATGGAACCAGAAGCTGGGACACAGCCGTGTTTACTCGTTCGTGTACCCAACAGGCTGTGTTCTCAGACAGCAGTGGCTGGGCCTGAGTACTAAGATACTTACGATCCGGTGCGTTATAGGGAACCTCCCTGACTCCGTGCCCAGGCCTGCAGATGGGCAGGGGTGGTGGGTTGGTGGGGCCCACCAGGCTTATCCTCACACCCTGGGCTCCTGTCTGCGTGAGGCCTGCAGCCTGGGGGCTGTGGGGTGATGGAGGTTCTGAGGGCCAGCGGCGGCTGACTCGCCCTGGGCCCGGCCTTGGAGGTCAGCAGAGACACAGCCACGCTCCGGGCCGAGGCAGGCATGGGGCTTCTCAGCCTCGGGCCCGTGGAGTCTCCTCGGTAGAGGAATCTCGTCATGAGAGGAGCGTGGGAGGTCCAGGGCGACCACTCGGGCAACACAGCCCATGCCTGCCTTGATGCTCCCGGCGCTGTCTTGGCCAGACTCCTCTTCTCTCCGGGGTCAGGGCTCTGAAGAGCATCTCTTGGTACAGAGCGAGCTTGATCTGTTGGCTATTCATGTACGCCCCGAACCTGTCACGGCAGAACCTGCTCTCCTGCCCACCCACAAGGTCTCCCCGGCCGGCAGGGTCTTTGCCCCATACCCAGTTACCCAGATTGGAACAGGTTGTTCAGAAAGGAGTGAAGCGTTGGGAGACCCGATATTAGGGCTCCCACTAGGGCTGGATATTAGGGGATTACAGTAAATGCTTCAGGTGTAGCAACAGGGTCAAGGGCACTCATAAGAATCCCTGTGTCTTCGTGTCCCGTCCCCACCCCCACCCACCCCCACCCCCACCCCCCCCCCCCCCCCCGCAAAATCCCACTCAGCTTTGTGATCTTAGTTCCCCAACCAGGGATCAAACCCTGGCGCTCGGCAGTGAAGGTGCCGAGTCCTAACCACTGGACCGCCAGGGAGTTCCCAAGAATCCGGTTTTTTTTGTTTTTTTTTTGCGGTACGCGGGCCTCTCACTGTTGTGGCCTCTCCTATTGCGGAGCACAGGCTCCGGACGCGCAGGCTCAGCGGCCATGGCTCACGGGCCCAGCCGCTCGGGGGCATGTGGGACCTTCCCGGACCAGGGCACGAACCCGCGTCCCCTGCATCGGCAGGCGGACTCTCAACCACTGCGCCACCAGGGAAACCCAAGAATCCCTGCTTTTAAAATGCATACTGAGAACCTAGGGACGGGGTGAGGCCAGACATCTTGGGTTCTCTGTAAAACACCTGTGCTGGTCAAGTGTGTGATGAACGCAGGACGCAGGACAGGACAGTGTCGCTAGTGTTGGACCTGGGTGATGGAATTTGGGGGTTCGTCACACTTTTAAAAACTAAATGATGGAAATTGTCTAAAAGAGCAGAAATATATAACTAAAAACATCAAGATGGGGCGTCATTTTGACCCCGCCGACCCGCATTCGTTCCATTCGTTCCACCTGGGCTCGGGTCCAGCCTGGTCTCTGCTGCCTGGAGCCCCTCCCCTCCCGCGGGGCCCTCTGGGGCCTGTTGAGCCAGTCCAGACCGGTCCCCACTCTCCCCGCGCGCCCCCCGCCCCGTGCCCCCCACCGCCGCCCTCGTTCCTCACGTGCCCACTCGCGCCCCTCGAGGCTCAGGCGGCACCGCCAGGCTGGGGGTCGGGCACCCGCCATCCCAGCTTCAGACCCAGGCCCACGCCTCCCCCCGCGGGGCCCCGGGGACCCACTTGATGCCATAGCGCTCCCGGAACATGATGCGGTTTCGGAAGGCGCGGTTCCCACCCAGGTCGATCTGCTTTAGGTCCTGGGAGTACAGCCGGGCCTGCGGTTTCGGGCTCTGTGGGCGGGGCCAAGGGGCGGGGCAGGCGTCAGGCGGAGCCCGGACCCACGACCACCACCGCCGGACAGAGCGCGCGCTGCGAGGAGGCCGACGGGAGCTGAGCTGTTTCTGCAGAAGCCTCACTGTGCGCATTTCTGAAGCCAGGGCGGGTCACGAGTGACGCCCACGTCCAAGGTCCAGACCCCCGCCCTGTAGGGAGGCACCGTCCAGGCCAGCTGGACCCCTCCTCCGCCCGCTGCATGCGGCCTCCCAGGATGACAGCGCCCCAGGGAGGCGGCTCCCAGGTGCGTGGGGAGGCGGAGAGGGCGGTTGGGCCTCTGTTCCTTGACCCCCGCCGGAGTCCCACCGCCAACAGGCGGGGACACGAGGGGTGAGGCGGGGCGAGGCGGGGCAAGGCGAGGACAGTAAGGGCGGCTCATTGCCTTGTTTCCCAAGAGTGAATCTGGCACCAGCCTGACTCAGGGCCCCCGGGGATGGGGACGGGAGGGCTGCTGGGGGCTCGAGCTCCCAACACCCAGACGCTAAAACAGCCCATGAGGAATGCAGAGCCCCGCGGCCCTGACACCCCCCCTTCTCAGACCCCTGGTTAAGAAGGCGAAAAACATATCCTTGGGGCTCCCCTTAGGCCTAACAGACATGCATGTTTCCCGTTTCAGAACTTTTTATGTTCATACGGAGGGACATTCTTGATCTCTGTATGTATCTGCCCGGTTTCTGGGGGCCCTTTGAGAGCTTCCGGACTGAGCGTGACGCTGGCTGTGGTCCCACAGTTAGTGGGTGTCCGCCACATTCTTAGCCTCATAGGTTACCCGTCCTTGGGTTGCTTGTGGAAGCATGACCACTGTCACATTTCCCCTGCTGGTCTTACTTGGTCTGGGCACACAGAGCGCCCTACCCGGGCAATGTGACCTGGGGGTACCCTTGGTGGAGAGGGGCTGCTGGGCGGTGGGAACAGGCCAGGTGTAGGGACCTCTCTGGGGCCATGGGAAAGGACCTGCTTCTTGTCCGGATTCAGTCCTTCTGTTCAGCTGAATGCAGGCCTGTCATTCATCTGGTTTGGCTTTGCTTTCTCCTTTCTTGGCTTCTGTGGGTGTCTCCTTGCTCTTTTCCCCCTGGTTTCTATCCCTTGCTGTGTGACTCTGTCCCCCCAACTGTCTGGGAGGGCTTAGTTTGATTCCACGTGGCATGTGTCCGTATCTGGACACAGTGTCTGCACTGGGCCAAGTGGGATGGGCAGCGGGGGCGGGGGGGGGGGGGGCCTTCCAGGCAGGTGGGCCTCGGGGCCTGCAAGCCTGGGAGGTGCCAGGAAAGTGCTGGGGATGGGCAAGGGGTCCCTGAGGCCCAGCCCCCCAAGCTCCTGATGTCCTGGCCTGTTGGTGCGGCCCCCGCACAGGTGGAGGGGCCATACCTGGTCGTCCCTTTAAAAAAAAAAAAAAAAACTTATTTATTTATTTATTTTTGGCTGCATTGGGTCTTCGTTGCTGCGTGCAGGCTTTCTCTAGCTGTGGCGAGCGGGGTCTACTCTTCATTGTGGTGCGCGGGTCCTTGCCGCAGTGGCTTCTCTTGTGGAGCACGGGCTGTAGGCGCACGGGCTTTAGTAGTTGTGGCATGCAGGCTCAGTAGTTGTGGCTCGCGGCTCTAGAGTGCAGGCTCAGTGGCTGTGGTGCACGTGCTTAGTTGCTCCACAGCATGTGGGATCTTCCTGGACCAGGGCTTGAACCCATGTCCCCTGCATTGGCAGGCGGATTCTTAACCACTGCACCACCAGGGTAGCCCTGGTATTTCCCTTTGTTCTCCACCTTCACCTTCTCCATGTCCAACAGCAGAGACCATACCTGACCTCGCACCTGTGGGGGGATTCCTTTGTAGACCCGCCGGCGCATCTCCGGGAGAGAAGCCAGCTGTGAGACAGGCGCAGGGGATGCCAAGGAGGAGAGAGAGCGAGAGGCGTCTGGAGGATGCTCCGGAGGGGCTGGGTCTGCCACAAGTAAGAGCAGGCCGTGGCCCCGCTGCTCCCTTCCTGCGGGGTCCCCGGCTGGGCTGGCTGCGGCCCTGGCATCGGATTCTCCCCGGGACTTGTGGGGCACCCAGCCCAGCGCCCTTCAGGGTCAGGATGCTCAGCTTGCTACCTTCTCGCCACCCCGGTATTTACTCCAGTCCCTCAGCATCTTCACCCACTTGTCAGCTCGCCCGATCTCCTGGGCTTTTTGCTGGAAAATGGGAAATGGTGGTGCTGGCCCAGCTGCCAGCTTCCTAGGGTGGCCCTGATGGGCGTGACCTCAAAAGGGCCAGGAAAGGCGCAGACCCCTCAGCCCGAGGACCCCTTGACGGCTCTGGGGTCAGGGCGGCAGGGAACCGGAGCTGCACCCACGACGCCTCCCCACTCGCGCCGGTGCAGCACGGGCGGCTCTTACCCTCGCCGAGTGGGTGCTGCAGCCGCTGATGTGCTGAGGGTACGCAGCTCCCCTGACCGGAAGGCAAGAGAAGCAGAGCGTGAGGACCTGCACCCGGCCGGGTGCCCAGAAGGCCCCACCTGCCCCCATCAACCCCCAGGTGTCAGCCCAGGAGACTGCGGAGGGGAGGGCTGACCCCAGGAGGGTGCTGGCTCAGGGATGGGCTGCGTCCCCACAGCAGCCCCAGGAGGTGCCCCACCTCCTGCCGATGCTGGTCACCCGCTCTGTTCCATGCCCTCCCGGCCCCTGCCCTGCTGGAGCGCAGAGGCCCCCGCTCAGGGCTCTCAGGTGAGTCGCTCCCCAGGGCCTCACCCTGCTCCAGAGTGGACGCCTCCGTCCAGGTGAGTCACTCCCCAGGGCCTCACCCTGCTCCAGAGTGGATGCCTCCGTCCAGGAGCCCAGCACCCTTAGCCCTGCTGCAGACCAGCTCCATCCAGGTACATGCACGTCTTCTCCTCTCTCCGCCACCGTGGCCCGGCCCGGCCTTCTACCCCGAGTCTCCTCCCAGCCCCAGACCGAGGGGTCAGGTCGTCTTCAGCTGCAAACTCCGCCTGCGTCTGTCTCCTTCCCGTGAGCTTCTGAGGCCGGTCCTGCCTGCTTCCCCTGCCCGTCCCTCCAGCGCCTGAGGCCACACCTCTCACTGTCCTCCGGGCCAGAGCCTCGGAGACCTGTGGGCCAGGCGCCCCTCACCCTGTGGCCACGCTCTGCAGAGTCTGCTAACCAGGCTGAGCCTCCCTCTGACCTCGGAGGCAGAGGCCAGGGCCAGGCATGGAGGCCACGCGGCTGAGGCCCAGGCCTGGACCAGCGCCCAGCCCTGCCCCCGCCGCCTCCCCGAGTCCTCTCAGCTCCAGCCCAGTGCAGACCCTGACCCGCCGTGGCCACCAGGGGTCGAGGCCCTGAGCTGGGGCGATGGGTCCTGCCTCCAGAGAGGTCTTTCTGCAAAAGGAAACCTGCCCCGAGATGGGAAGGAGGGGCATCCTGATGCCTCATGGCAGAAAACCTAGCCTGTCGGCAACTTTGTACAGCGAGCGGTCAGCATCTTCCCCGGGTTCCACTGGAGCCCTTGCCTGGCCCTGAAACCCACAGAGGCCAGAGGTGTGGCCAAAGGAGGGGCAGGACACCTCCCCTGCCCTGCGTCCCAGGAGCACAGCACGAGACCCACCTGCCCAAGTGGGAGCTGCTCGTACCTGGCTAGGATCCTGCCTGGGCCACCTGGTCCCACTGGCTGTGACCGCCACCCAGGCCATACCCGCCCCTCCGGGTGAGGATACCCACCTGGGTTCCGCCTTCTCAGCCTTGGCCGGGATCCCTGCCTGGAGCATAACTGTTCCTGCTGCTGTGGCTCCCACTGGGCCGCACCTGCGCATACCTGGCGATGGGCCCCACCTGGGCCTCACCCGCCCCTCCTTGGCTCTGATCCCACCAGGGACATATCTGCTCCTGCTGGCTGTGCTGGCTATGCTTCCCCACCTGGGCCTCACCTGCTGCTGGTGACTACGATCCTTACCGGGGCTGTACCTGCTCCGACTGGTGACGATACCCACTTGGGCCTCACCTGATCTACCTGCTCTGATCCCCGCCGGGCCTCACCTGCCTGTCCTTGGCTCTGATACCTGCCTGGGCTGCACCTGCTCTTCGTGTTCACCGTCCCTGCCGGGGTCTCACCTACTTGTGTTTGGCTGTTATTTCTGCTCGTTCCAGGGCCAGCAGGGTCTCCAGCTTCTCCATGTGCGACGCTGCAAGACAAAAATATCCAAATATCCCAGTGTGCTAAAGAGCTTCAGAGAGCCAGCAAGTTGAAGTTGGCTCCTTGTCGGCAGCTCCCCCCTCTGTCTGATGAGGGGAGAAAACCACGCCGCCGGGGTGGCGGGTCATGGCTCGCACCCATACCTCGTAACACTTACTTCCGCTTCCAGACTCCCCTCCGAGCCGCCTGGGAGATCCTGTCACAGTGAGGTGATGAGGGGCAAGAAGGGGGCCAGGAGGCCCAGGCGAAGTGCTGAGCTGCGCAGTGAGCTGTGATCCTGGCCTTGGGCGCTGAGGAAAGGAGAGGGTGGCTGCCGGCTGCAGAGGGGCTCCTGCGGGAATCACATTTTGCTCAAGCATCAGAAGCGTGAGCAACAGGGGACTTCCCTGGCGGTCCAGCGGTTAGGACTCCGTGCTTCTACTGCAGGGGGCACGGGTTCCATCCCTGGTCGGGGAACTAAGATCCCACATGCTGCATAGCATGGCCACACACACACAAAATAAATAAATAAAAAAGCACGAGCAACAGAAAAAAATTGATAAACTGGACTTTATCAACACGAAAAACTTCTGTGCTTCAAATGACATCATCAAGACAGTGAAAAGACACACAATGAATAAAAATATTTGTGAATCACCTATCTGATAAGGGGCCTAGTACACAGAATATATAAAAACTCCGAACTCAATAAAAAGAAGTAGACCAATTAGAAAATGGACAGAGGACATGGAAAGACCTCTCTCCGAAGTCTACCCAGCTTCAGAGACAAGGCCACAGGACACACCACTCCTCACCCACGGAATGGCTATTACCAGTAACACAAGGATGCGGAGAAATTAGAACCCTCCTGTATTGCGGACAGGAAATACTGATCCGGGCTACAACATGGATGGAGATGATGCTCAGTGAAAGAAATTGGATACAAGAGACCACAGTGATCCCATTGATCTGAAATGTCCAGCATCGCCAGATCCATAGAGACAGAAACTCGATCAGTGGTCTCCAGGGCTGGGGGAGGGGCTAGGGGGTTCTCTGCTGATGGATACGAGACTTTGTTACGAGGTGGTGAAATGTGGACACAGTGGTGACGGTTGCACAACTTTGTAAATACTCTGAAAACCACTGATCGGTGTATTTTAACAGCTAAATTTGGTGATGTGTGAATTGAAGAAAAAGAGCTCTCTGAGCCCGATTCCCCACAGTCTCAGCCCCAGGAGACCCTGAAGGTGGCAGGGGCGCTCCTGGTCAAGGGCGGCCCTGGGCTCCTGCCCACTAGGCTCCTCCCAGGACCGGGCGCCCACCCAGGATGGCCCCACTCAGGAAGCAGAGCAGGGACTGGGGACCGGGGGTCTCTAGGACGAGATGCTCACACCTACTCCAGCTGACTGAACTCGAAGCTGGTGCTGGCTGGTGAATCAGCTCAGACGACACCACAGCTGATCAGAAGGGTGTGGCTTGGGGAGAGGAGGACATGTTTGACCTCAGGCAGCCTCTGTGCTGCTGAGACCGTCTCTCGGTCCACAATTCTGAACAAGGCGACGGGGGAAGGGCCTCATGGTCCCCATTCACGCAGAGGGACCCACTCGTTCCTGGACACTTGCAGAAGGCCCAGCCCATCGGGAACACGGCTGGGATGTGTTGGACCAGTGACACGTCAAGAGGACTTGGGACAGGGCACTGCTCAGGATGAGGCCCTGTGTCCCAGCCCGGCCCACAGGCCGAACACAAACGTCCTCACCTGGCAGTGCCCCTGATCTGGGGCACGATGAACAGGGTACTTCGAGGACGCAGGGCACAAGCACAGGGCTTGGAGAGGGCGCCGGGCTGTGGGGCTTCCGAAGCTCTGAGCACCTCCCCGCACCCTGCCCTGCTCCGCTCGCCTCCCCTCCATCCACACGCCTCCCCTCCCCTCCCTCGCACCCCTAGCCTTCACCCTTCACCTCCTCCTGCACCCTCCCCTCCTGCCCGCTTCTTGCATCCCTTCTCCATCCTTCCCCCTCCTCCGTCAGCTGCTACACTGTCCCCACTGGCCACTCGCCTCCACCCTTCCTTCTGCATTCTCCCCATTTCCCGACACCCAGACCTACTCCTCAGCCACTCAGCCACTCTCCCCTACTGCTCCTGCGTCCCGCCGCCCTCCGCTGCTGCCGCCATCCATCTTTCCTGTCCTTCCCCCTCTTCCTGTCTTACCTCCTCCTCCCTCCGTCACCCTGCATGCACCTCCCCACTGGCTCCGTTTTCTGTCCATCTCCCCCTGCTCTTCCTCCCGCACCCTCTCCAACCCCTCCTGCTGTCCTTCCTCCTCCTCGGGGCCAGGTGTCTAAGCTCCGACCTCGGGCTCCTCACGTGGACACGGGCACCTCTGGCAGCAGCCCTCCCCCCACGGAGGCAGAAGGGGCTGCAGGGGCCCGGCCCAGGGTCAATGCTGGGGGGTCAGCGTCGTCTTGGCCGCATCCCAGGAAGGACGGAACCGCCCATCTGGTGACCTCTACCCCCAACGTGGCCACAAGGGACGAGGGTGCAGGTGATGCTCACCTTTCCGGCCTCTCAACTGCTGGAGCGGCGCCTGGTCTCTACAGATGGACTGCGGTCGGGTCGGGCGAGGGTCAGAGCAGGTCAGAGACCACGAGGGCTCCCAACTGCCTACGGACACAAAGCAGAGTGGGTGCCGGGCAGCAGGCAGCACTGCGGTGTCGCTGCCCGGGTCAGAGGTCAGGATCAGAACCGAGCCCTTTACCTCGAAGGTCTCTTGCCTTCGGGGGAGGGTCCTGTCACCATGCAGGTCTCAGCCGGGAGGCCTGGCCCTCTCCCGCCATCCCTTGGCCCATCCTCACGGAGTCCAGCCAAGCCGCCTCCAGATGGTCCTGTATCACAGTTATCCACTCCCCCTCCCACAGCATCACTGAGTGTCTTTTTCATTTACCAGTCTTCAAAATCTTCATGATTACCTTCGAGGTGTGTCTGCTGTTAACAGCTGTGAATGTGCATTTCGTGGGTCCATCAGGATAAAGTCCCGCACTGACAGGCACTCATGCTTTTCTGATCTGGCAAATGCAGCCGGAGGGCTCCAAGCTCATGCTCTTCCCACCTGGAAACGACGCTGTCTGTCCCCTCTGTGCTCTTTGAGAAAATATTTGCAAATGAAGCAACTGACAAAGGATTAATCTCCAAAATTTACAAGCAGCTCATGCAGCTCAATAACAAAAAAACAAACAACCCAATCTAAAAATGAGCAGAAGACCTAAACAGACATCTCTCCAAAGAAGATATACAGATTGCCAACAAACACATGAAAGGATGCTCAACATCATTAATCATTAGAGAAATGCAAATCAAAACTTGAATGAGATACCATCTCACACCGGTTAGAATGGCCATCATCAAAAAATCTACAAGCAATAAATGCTGGAGAGGGTGTGGAGAAAAGGGAACACTCTTGCACTGCTGGTGGGAATGGGAATTGGTACAGCCACTATGGAGAACAGTATGGAGGTTCCTTAAAAAACTACAAATAGAACTACCATGTGACCCAGCAATCCCACTACTGGGCATATACCCTGAGAAAACCGTAATTCAAAAAGAGTCATGTACCACAATGTTCATTGCAGCTCTATTTACAATAGCCCGGAGATGGAAACAACCTAAGTGTCCATCGACAGATGAATGGATAAAGAAGATGTGGCACATATATACAATGGAATATTACTCAGCCATAAAAAGAAACGAAATTGAGCTATTTGTAATGAGGTGGATAGACCTAGAGTCTGTCATACAGAGTGAAGTCAGAAAGAGAAAGACAATACCGTATGCTAACACATATATATGGAATTTAAGAAAAAAAAATGTCACGAAGAACCTAGGGGTAAGACAGGAATAAAGACACAGACCTACTAGAGAATGGACTTGAGGATACGGGGAGGGGAAGGGTAAGCTGTGACTAAGTGAGAGAGTGGCATGGACATATATACACTACCAAACGTAAAACAGATAGCTAGTGGGAAGCAGCCGCGTAGCACAGGGAAATCAGCTCGGTGCTTTGTGACCACCTAGAGGGGTGGGATAGGGAGGGTGGGAGGGAGGGAGACGCAAGAGGGAAGAGATATGGGAACATATGTATATGTATAACTGATTCACTTTGTTATAAAGCAGAAACTAGCACACCATTGTAAAGCAATTATACTCCAATAAAGATGTAAAAACAAAAAACAACAACAACAACAACAAAAACCATACATTTGGAAACATCTCGAAATAGTTCATGGGTCTAAGAAGAAATCATAATGGAAATTAGAAATACTTAGACGTGACAATACCAACAGGCACAGGAAGGCAGCTAAAGTGTATTTCAGGAGAAATGCAGAGTCTTTACGTGTTTTAATGGAGTCACAGGAGACACCGGAAATCCGTGAGCCGCTCATGGACTCGGGAGGCTGGACGCAGAGCAGGGCAGAGCCTCGGGATGGAGGGAAGAGGATGAAGGAGGACACAGGAGGGCCCGGGGCTGGTCCTTCCAAAGGCCTGGAGCCCACGAGCTTATCCACCGGCAAGCACTCAGCTTGGGGACCCACGGTGCGGGGACAGCCCCTGAGAGCACGGGAAGGAGGCCGCGCGTCTCCTCACCTGAGCTGCGGGGCCTGGAGGGCCGAGGCGAGAGCTGTGCCCGGGCGTCCGGGGACGCAGCCCATCTGGAGCTCCTCGCCGCCGCGGGGCGGCCTGTCCTCACAGTTGGTTTCCGCTGAGCTCATCACGAGCTGCGTGGACGTCTGCGTGTGGTGCCACCAGGCGGCTGGACACTGGGGTTCTGGAGAGAGTGCGGGGGGCTGGATTTCGGAGAGGCTTTGCAAGGAGGTTATTTTTAAACTACAAGAGAGGACCCCAAGGGCCAGGCGGCCGCGAGGGGCTGCGGCCGGGGTCAGGGCTGCTGAGGAGGGGTGTTGGTGAGGAGAGGGGTGGGGGGGACGAGGGTGCAAGCCGGGGAAGGTCCAGAGGTGCAGAGGCTCCCTTCCGCCTGCTCGGTCCCTCCCAGAGGTGCCAGCATGGGCAGGAGGCCCAAGCTCCCACGTGGCAATTTCCCCGCCCAGCTTCCTGAGTCTGCTCCCTGCCGGGGTCACAGCTACAGCCAGGACAGCAGGTCCCGAGGAGATGCCTGCTGCTTCTCAACCCCTAAAACCAAGTCTAAGAGAAGCGAAGATCTCCATGACCATCCATCACTTCAGAGTTTCTGGTACCTGGGAAGTCCAAAGTGCCAATTAAACCAAAGGAACTCTGTCCTAGACCCCAGAGCTCTGAGGTGAGTGCGTCGCCCTGCCAGGCACCGTGTGCCACCTATCGTGGCCCTGGCGAGAGCCCAGGAACCTGGTGCCTCAGGTGTGTGAGACCCAACGAGGACAGCCCAGGCCCCAGGCACTCTCGCCCCGCGTCCAGAGGCTCGGCTGCGGCTGGTCAGTACGAGTATCCCCCCAGGTCACACTCTAAAGGGACAGAGTCACAAAAGAAGACTCCCTCTGCCGCCACATCTCCCGTCTCCGTCCGTCTGTCTCTCTCCATCTGTCTCTGTCTCTCTCCGTCTGTCTTGAACTCCGCCAGCTGCTGGACCGAGCCCAGGTCACTCACTCTGGCGGTCAAGCCCTCATTACCTGGTCCCATGGTGCCACATCCAATTTCACTGTCCGTTCCCATCCGTGGAGCTAGCTGCATCGTTGTCACTGCCGGTAAGGACCCGCCTTGTGTCGTAAATGACGCTCGATGCCATGTCTGAGTCATGTGAGGTGGGCCTCAGCTCACCTCCCAGCCGATGCCCCGGGGGCCTGACTGGACACGTGAGCCTTTCCCCTGGGGCTGCAGTGGGACCAGGAGTTTGCTTTCTCTGCTCCCTTCAGGGCAGCCCTATGAGTTCTAGCTGCTTCCATGAGGCAAGGAAAAGCAGACCTATTGGGAAGGAAGAAATAAAGCTCCCTCTTTGCACAGGACATGGCTGACCATAGGAAATCTCAGGGTATCAACAAAAGCACGTGTAGAAGGACAGAGTGGGCTCAGCAAACCCACACACGCGTCAGCAGGCGCCTCCGTGCTCACAATGATCAATCGTCGCGTGGAAACCACATGAAGACACCACCCGGCTATAGTGACGCCCTGGAAAACAAGACACTTAGGACTGAACGTAACAAAATGTGGACAGAACTGCGTGCTGAAAACTACAGAATGCCGATAAAAGAAATCAAAAGCCCAAATAGAGAGACAGCATGTTCGTGGATTGGGCGACAACGTGGTAACCGTGCCAGCTCTCCCAACTTGTGTTCCGCCGAAGACCCTGCTGAGCGGATGAAAATATTTGCAAGCACATAACCCAACGGAGGGTTAGTTCCAGAACACAGAGAGAGCTCCGGGGACTCAACAGTAAAGCAGATATCCCAGTTAGGGTGCGGGCAAAAGACACAGCTGGACACCTCCCTGAAGATGGACACAGCTGGCAGAGAAGGTCGAGGAAAGACGCCCATGTCATCAGCTGTGAGGGAAGGCAGCTCAGAGCCACACGAGATGCCCTCCACAGCCATCAGACTGGCTAAGGTAAAACAGGGACCGCGGCCCGGGGACAGGAACCTGCAAGCCCCACCCCAGCCCCAGAGCAGCCTGGCGGCTTCTCACTGGTTGAACACGACCCAGCGTCCATCCCAGGGAAATGAGAGCACAACGTTTACAGCAGCCTGGCTCCCAACAGCCCTTGAGTGGGGACGAGGCGCACACGTGGTCCAGCCCCGCCACCGCCCTGTCGTCGGCAGCAGGGGGGCGACAGCCGCAACACAGCAGCGACTTGAACCAGGCCGCCTGCAAGGCCAGCCCTGGCATATGCGTTCAGCACCCCTGTCCCCTCCTTGCCCTGGAGGCTCCGCTTCGTGGACAGGATGCCCGCGGCGCTCCCCGGAGGCACGGGCTCCGGGAGCTCCCCTGTGGGGCTGCGTTCTCACAGGCCTGTCTGGGGACAGAGGAGCCCCGTCCTGCCTGCACATGACACGCTTTCCAGCGTCCGTCCCCTTCTCTTTATAACTTTTCTCTACAGATTTTAACTTCCCACTGGTTGACACAGAATTATGGAGACAAGTACTAATACAGTCTGAGGAATAAAAGACTTCATTCTAGACCACGTTCCCGACCGAGTTCTGGACCTCTTTAAACCACGTCTTGGCAAACAGCTGCCCAAGTGTCCTGTTTTGGAGGTAATCGCGGGCACACGGACTCCTGGTCCTTCAGTGCTGGCCACCGGCCAGACTCACTGGCCACATGGTCATGTCCTCAAACAGCGAAATAGGAGGAAAAAGACTGTCTCTCCTCCCAGGTTCCGTGTTTATAAAACCCAGCATTCACAGCAGATATCCAACACTGACGCCTGCAGTTCTGAGGCAGAAGTAAGTCAGGCTGAGCCAGGAGCTCAAGACAAGTTTTTCTATTTATAGCCTCCTGGAGAAGAGCAATGTCTCCAAACGTGAGCCGTTAGGGAAACAAGGGCTGGGAGGTCCTGAATGGCTGCAAAAGAGCGGCCCCCGAGCGGACCTCCGTCCTGAGGTCTGGGAGCAGAGCCTCGGGCCCTCCGTCCTGAGGTCCGGGAGCAGAGCAGCCCCCAGCAGCCTGCCCAGGATGGGACGTCCGCTTCCGGGCACGGGGAGGCCGCCGCATGCAGGACCGGCGGTCGGGGACACAAGGAGCTTTTCTCAAGTGCTCCACTGGCTCTGGTGGCCACTCTGCTCTCCAGGCGGCCTCCAGACCTCTCCTTGTGCTGCTGGTGGCTGTCCCCGCGCCCTGTCCACAGGGGGTCCTGTGCTGCCTCTCGTGGACCCTCAGCCACTTGGCGCCTTCCTGTGGGCTCCCCCTGCCACCCCGCGCCTGGGACACCATGACACCCTAAGTGTCCCTCATTCCGCTACATTTATTAACCACCTGCTATTATGTGTCCAGACCCACTGACTATGGAAACAGAGGGGGTTTTAGTCTAAAAGACCCTGTTCCTCTTAAAGGCCTCAGGGGATTTGGGCAGAACCAAGGCCCCTGTGGTTGGAGCAGGCCCCACCTGGCAGGCCCCGGAGGGCACCACGGCCTGAGGCCTGACCACCTAGGAGGAGTGGGCAGGCCCCCTGGGCTCCCGATGCCCCCCCATCCCCACCCCCACCTGCACCCGCAATGTCCTCGAGCCAGGGGCCGCCATGCCTCAGTGCTCCACTGAGACCCTGGGCGCCCCTGACCAGCACCTGCCCTGCCCAGTTCTTGTCTTCCCCATCAGTTCCCGTTACAAGTGCCCACCCATACATATGCATTTGCAGATACACCCAAGTGTGATCTTTCCTGTGGTTTTAAAACCACGGCCTTGGGACTTCCCTGGTGGTCCAGTGGTTAAGACTCTGAGCTCTCGCCGCTGAGGGCCTGGGTTTGATCCCTGGTCAGGGAACTAAGATCCCACAAGCCGCACGAGGCGCAGCCAAAAAAAACCCAAACAACAAAAAACCCCACGGCCTCTGCCTTTCCATTCTGTGGCAACACACTGTGACTTCTCCCACCTCTGTAGCAGGACCCCCTCCAAGAAAGCCCGTGAGGTGGTGTCTTATTTCTCCTGACCCACCTCCTGCATCTACGTAGGATTCCCCTCGAGCCCACTGCGCTTGGCCTGTGCACACACTGGTTGTCGCTGGTTCATCACTCGGCTCTTTACTACACACGGTTCTGCCCCCTCCTCACCTGGGCAGCTTCCCTGTTGCGTTCCCAGAGCGTAGAGCTTGGGGTCAGCCTCACGCGGTTCTGGGGCCATGCTAGTGGATGTCCAGTACACTCTCTGCAGGGCCAATCCTGTGGCCCCGCGTTCCTGCACCGCAGGCAAAGCTAAACCCTTCTCCCTGCATCTTCAGCATGGATGCTCCTTTCTGTGGGACGGCCCAATTCCCCGGAGAGGAAGTTCTAGCTCAAAGATCACATACCATTTCAATTTTGCCAGACGCTGTCAGACTGCTTTCCAAACAACTATCCCTCTTGACAGTGCTACTAACGTTAGGATACATATTTTTGCCTTTGATGGATTTTGCTTTTCATGTCAAATCTATCAACTCCTTACCTAACTCCATGCTAGTAAGATTTTCTCCTATGTTTTAATCTAAACATTTTATATTTTTAGATTTTATGTTTAGACCTATGACCCATTTAAAGTTAATCTTTGCATAAGTTATACGGTTTAGATCAAAATTCTTTTCTTTTTTCACATCAATATCCAGTTGCTCCCACACTATTTATTGAAAAGACGATTCTTTCTCTGCTGAACTGCCTTTGTACCCTTGTCAAAATCAGTTCGCCAAAGGAGTGAGGGCCTATTTCTGGGCTCTAATCTGCTCTGTCCATCTGTGTGTCTATCCTTCACCCATACCACACTGTCTTCATTACTGCAACTTCAGAGTGAGTTTTTAAGTTGGGTAATGTGATTCTCACACTTTATTCTTCTTTTTCAAAATTGTTTAAGCTATTCTCGTTTTTTCCATCTGTACATGTAAATTTTAGAATCAGCTTGTCTCTGTCTACAAAAAGTCTTGCTGGAATTGTGGTTGGAATTGTAATTAATCTGTAGATCAATTTAAGGAGAACCGATATCTTTACTATGTTGAGTCTTTCCGTTCATGAACATGGTATGCCTCTCCATTTATTTGTCTTAAAATTCTTCCTTCATATGTATAACTGAATCACTGTGCTGTACACCTGAAACTAACACAATATTGTAAATCAACTATACTTCAATTTTTAACATTAAAAAAAGTAATTCTAAAAAGCTAAAAAAAATTCTCCCTTCAGGATTTTGTAGTTTTCAACATACAGATCCAGTGCATGTTTTCTGGAGATTTATACCTAGTATTTGATTTTTGGCGCTACTGTAAATGTTATTTTAAAATTTTCTGGTTTCTAATTATGATCTTTCTGTTGCGATCCTGCATGCTAAGACCTTACCAAACTTGTGAATTAGTTCTACAAGTTTTTCTTACAGAGTCCTTGGAATTTTCTACACAGATAATCAGATCATCTGTGAATAAAGACAGTTTTATTTCTTCCCTTCCAATCTCTGTATTTTTATGTCCTTTTCACTGGGGTCGCTAAGACTTCCAGTATGATGTTGAATAAGGATGGTAAGAGTAGATTTCTTTGTTTTGTTCCTAATTTCAGGGGGAATATGTCCAGTTTTTGCCATTACATGTGATGTAAGCTGTAGGTTTTTGTAGATGACCCTTATTTGGCTGAGGACGTTCCCCTCTGTCCCATTTTACTGAGAGTTTTTATCATGAATGGGTGTTGGATTTTGTCAAATGCTTTCTTCACATCAATTGACATGGCGTGTGATCTTTTTCTTTAGACCATTAACATGATGAATTGTAATGACAGATTTCAACTAAAGAAGCAATTTTGCATTCCCAGGATAAATCCCAGTTAGTTGTGATGCATTATTCTTTTTATATATTACAGGATTTGATTTGATTATATTTTGTTGAAGATTTTTGCAGTTGGCTTATGAGGGCTATTGTCGGTAACTTTCTTTTTCTTTTTGGCATTCTTAGGTGTGGGGCTTGGGATAATGCTGCTCTCAAAATGCAAGTTCAGACATAGTCCCTCCTGTTCTGTTTTCCGGAAGAGACTGCATAGTATTATTGTTATTTCTTCTTTAAATATTTGGTAGAATTTGCCATTGAAACCATCTGGGCCTGGAGATTTCTTTTTCAGTAAGTGTAACTACAAATTCTTTTTTTTTTTATGGTCACAGGACTGTGATATTGTGATTTATAATAAATATATATTTTGGTCTTCATCCCAAACCCCTTAGAATTTCCTAAGGGCAACGGGAGCATCTTTCGTTACAATATTTGGTCTTCTGGCCTCAGTCCCTAAAAATCCCTCAGAGCCACGAAGTGAAATGGGTGTCTTGTTATTCATAACAAGTCTCTTTCCACCACTACTGGGTTTATGGTAAGAGGTGACTATTGGAAATCCCCTAAGGATGGGGATATTGTTGCCAGGGGAACCGACCATAATTAGAGGGTTGGAGCCTTCATGAAAACCCAAAAGGACGGTGTTCAGACAGCTGCCAGGTTGGTGAACCAGAAAGCTTCCATGTGCCAGGCCCTAAACTCCGCAGGGACAGAAGCTCCTGTATTGGGAACCCTTCCAAACCTCGCCTTATATACATCTCTCTCCATCTGGCTGTTCATTCATATCCTTTAATATCCCTTATAATAAACCCGCGATCTAGTAAGTGAACTGGATTCCTGAATTCTGTGAGCTGCTCTAGCAAGTGAATCCAACCTGAGGAGGGGGTCGTGGGAACCTCCGATCTGTAGTCAGTTCGTCAGAAGCACAGGTGAACCTGGATTGGCGGCTGAAGTGGTGTCAGTCTTGTGGGACTGAGCCCTTAACCTGTGGAAGCTGGTGCTATCTCCAGGCTGACAGAGTCAGAATTCAGTTAAACTTGTGGGACACCTGGTCTGTGAGAACCAAGTCTTTGGTGGTGTGAAAAACACACACACCCTAAGGACTACCCCAGCTATCCAGTTTATCTTGAGTGAGTTTTGTCAGTTTGTAGTTTTGGAAGAATTGGTGCATTTCATCTAAGTTGTCAAATTTGTGTGTGTGTAAGTTGTCTGTGGTGTTTCCTTCTTATCCTTTTCATGTCTTTTAGGCTTGTAGTGATACCCTCTCTTTCCTGATATTGGTAAAATATGTCCTTTCTTTTATTCTTGTCTGTATTGCTAGAGATTTATCAATATTTTGGTATTTTCAAAGAACCAGCTTTTGGTTTTACTGATTTTTCTCTGCTATTGTCAATTTTGTTGATATATATGCTTATTTTATTATTTCTTTCCTTCTGCTTGCTTTGGGTTTATTTTTATTTTTTGGTCGCCATTGTAGTTTCTTAAGGTGGATGCTTAGTTAATTCATTTGAGACCAATCTTCTTTTGTTATGTAGGCTTTTAGTGCTATAAATTTCCCTGTAAACACTGCCTTATCTGCAGCCCATAAATTTTTACATTTTATTTAGTTCAAAATACATTCTAATTTCCCCTGAGACTTCCTCTTTGACCTATGAACTATTTAGAAGTGAACAGGTTAATTTCTAAGTGTTTGGAGAATTTCATGGTATCTTTCTGTTAGCAATTTCTAGCTTAATACAATTATGTCATACTACATGTATGTTTTCAATTCTTTTTTTTTTTTTTTTTTGCGGTACGCGGGCCTCTCACTGTTGCGGCCTCTCCCGCTGCGGAGCACAGGCTCTGGACGCGCAGGCTCAGCGGCCATGGCTCACGGGCCCAGCCGCTCCGCGGCATGTGGGATCTTCCCGGACCGGGGCACGAACCCTTGTCCCCTGCATCGGCAGGTGGACTCTCAACCACGATTTAACACTTTTTTATATCATTGGTATTTATAACGTGTTATTGGTTATGCCCATGCATTTTTGAATCATTGTAAATTTGGGAAGTGCTCTGTCAAGTTTCTTCCATGTACGAGGAGCTCCCACTTTCCTGTGAAGTGACGAGTCTTTGAAGATCTTCAAGGATCTGTGGACAAGGCGCTCTGAGCCATCAAGGCCGTCAAGGCCCTCGTGGTGCCATGGCCTCACTCCTCCTCGTGATCAGATCTGGGAGGAAACCACAACTCTTCTCTTCATTCTCCCGTCTCCATTAATTGAATCACCTGACAATTCAAGAGCCTGTCCGTGACTTCTACTTGACATGGTCTCTTCCTCTTAATGAACAGTGTGATCTCAACATTCTTCTGTTGTATTTAGTGCTTCAATGTCTGAATAATTTCTGTTGATTTCAATGCTCATCTCCAGCACTTTTGTTTCATATTTCAGTATTTAAAATTTCTCCCAGTTCTTTAACAAGTAAATTTAAGGTGGGGGACTTCCCTGGCTGGTCCAGTGGTTAAGACTCCGTGCTTCCAGTGCAGGGGGTGCGGGTTCGATCCTGGGTCGGGGAACTAATATCCCACATGCCACACGGCACAGCCAAAACATAAATAAATAAATAAATAAATTTAAGGTGGCAAAAGTCGATGTCCTTCATATTTGTGCAAATCAGGAAGATATAATTTTTTACTTATATTGAAATATTGCAAAACATCTGTCCAAATGCAGTTAAGATGGCATATTCCTAACTCAGCTCTTCCACAGCCAGATGCCAGGTGATGCCCGCAGCTGCCTGTGCTCCATGCCACAGGGGGCGCATAATAGGGAGATACTGGAGTGGGAAGAGGCTGATGGAGTTAAAATGCTTTGTTTTGACAAATCTTACAACACATGTTGAAGAAACCCACTGCTAGGGTCCCTCCTGACGCCTGGAGGGGCTCAGGTGAGTGAGGGGTGCCAGGCTCCACACTAAATTGGCACCCTCCCCCAGCCCCCGGCCCCTCGGCAGCTGACCCTGACCCCCTAAGGAGCTTTCCTTTACCTGGTTGACCATGAAGGTGGGAATCTGTCCAGGGTCGGCCCTGGGCCTCCTCCCCACGGCTTTAAACACCCACCAGGTTGCCATGGCCTCCCTCCACCCAGGCATCTCAAAGCTGTCAATAAATCCCCGGGTGTCTCATGGGCACCCCCAAATCCACATCACCAAAATAACTCCTCCCACTGCAAGGTGGTCTTTCCTCAGCCCACCCCCGCATAAGCTGCCCTACTGTGTGCTCAGCTACTGAGGCTGACGCCGGAGTGACCCCTCCTCTCACGCCAACAGCCAGCCTGTCACCACGCTCGTCAACTGTGCCTTCAGAGCACCGTGACTCCTGCCCTTCTCTTCCCACTGGACACCCTGGCCTGACCACCTCCACAATTACCCCTGAGGGGTCTCCTGCTCTCGGGATAGAACCTAAGCCCTGCTCTAGGGGCCATGAGGCCATCCACACAACTTGCCGGAACTAAGGGGGCTCCCAGGTGCTGGGGGCTCTGAGGGGAGGGGGGACTGCGGGGGCTGGGGGGGGCTCCGGGGGAACAGGTGTGCGCCTCGAAGTCCGCGTTGGGGGGATGCAGGAGAGGGAGTCTTGCTCCACTCGGCTACTCCTCCTTTCTGCCTCGGGCCGTGGGCCTGTGGTGGAGCTTCCATGGCCATCCTACAGCTGCCCCAGCCCTGAGCTACTACGGCAGCATAGATGGTGTCCACCCCTGACCCAGATGAGGATGCTAAACGTCCCTCTGGGTAAGCCTCTGTGCAGTGGGCATTCTGTGATGTCAGCCGCAGTTCAGGATCTGGCCGGTGTGAAGGCAGAACATGAGCCTCAGAGAGCACTGCCCCCCATTCTGCCAACGCTGCCGCACCACTAATTCCCTTGTGCTCAGACGGCCAGTCAATTTAGCCAATTCCTCCTCTTCCCCCAGATGGGCTCCCTTGCCCCGCCCCCCATAATGTGAGGTCATCCTGGACACTTCCTGCGCCTCCACCTCCGGCCCCTCCCACAGCGCCCCTTCCAGGGAGCCCCAGCCACCCCACACCTGGCTCCGCCTCCCTCCCCTCCTCCTTCCCACCCAATGCCAATTTGGGGGGCTGCCCTGATCCCCCACGTGGCCCCCTAACTGACCCTCATCACGGCCATGCTGTACCTGGAGCCCAGAGTGGTCCCTGTGCCACTGAATAAGTGGGCAAGTGGTATCTCAGAGCATATCTCATTTCAGTTAAAAAAGTAAGTCAATGTAATATTTCTCACACATTGGTGTCATTAACAGCTCCAGTAAATCCTTGTGTCTCTTTTCTAGTCTTCTCCCCAGGAGGGCAGGGTATCTCAGCCTGCATACCTGGTGTCTATTCTGAGTTGCTAACTCTAAATCAGGAACTCCTACATGCAAAGATAATGTGGTCATATCTATTCTCAGGAATATTTCTGTGCTTCCCAAGGGCTTGGAGTATAAACCCAAGTACAGGTTGCATTTCATACTCTTGAAAAGAGGGAGGTGGCCCCATTTCCTGGGATGGTGGAATAGAGGGTTCAGGTCAACCCTCTGCTGAGAAGTAAAGAGCTGGGAACAGTATCAAGACAAAACCCATACACCTCTTAGAACTCCTACCAAGACAGTGAGGAATTGTGGGGCTAAGACCCAGAAGAGGGCTCAGTCTGAGAGACGAGTCACCAGGTGTGTCTGTTGATTTGGAGACAGCAGCTGTGAGGCTGAGAAGCTGATCAAAACTTGCTACAGAACCCAGGGGCTGTGGTAAGAAGGGTGGCCAGTGAACCCTTCAGGTTCGGGTTGGACCCTGGAAGAGCTATACACTAGAGCCAGAGTGAGCAGGAAAGAGATACGCCCCCATAAGAAGCAAAGCTCAGCTTCAAGCGATCCCAACCCGTCAGGATGAAGGTGACCTGACGATTGCCTGTGCTCCTAGCCTGGCAGTCTGCTCCAACAGAAGATAATATCATCAGTGTGTCATCCAATCATCAAGTTCTTTATGATTTCTTAAATATAAAATGTGCAACACTCAATCAAAAGTAACCAGGCATTATCAGGAAATAAGATGTGATGAAGAAGAACAGGCAATAGAAACAGACCCAACAGAGGTGCAGATAATGGAGCTATTAGACAAGGACTTTAAAAGAAATACACTTGGACTTCCCTGGTGGTGCAGTGGTTAAGAATCCTCCTGACAATGCAGGGGACAAGGGTTTGAGCCCTGGTCCGGGAAGATTCCACGTGCCGCAGAGCAACTAAGCCCATGCACCAAAACTACTGAGCCTGCGAGCCACAACTACTGAGGCTGCATGCCACAACTACTGAAGCTTGTGTGCCTAGAGCCTGTGCTCCGCAATGAGAAGCTACCTCAATGAAGAGTAGCCTTCACTCGCCGCAACTAGAGAAAAGCCTGCACACAGCAACAAAGACCCAACGCAGCCAAAAATAAATAAATAAATTTATTATTAAAAAAAAAAATACATTTAATGTACTCAAGGAGCAAAAGGCAAGATTAACAGATGTGGGGAGGGGGAGACCTGGAAACAAAAACAAACAAATGAACATTCTAAAAGAAATAAATAGAATAACTAAATTTAAGGACTCAATGGATAGTTTTGACAGCAGATCTAAAGATAAAGAGAGAATCGGTGAACCAGAAGGCAGGTCAAAAGAAATTATGAAAAAAAAAAAAAAAAAGAAATTATGTAGACCGAAACAGAGTCAAAGGATATAAAATCTAATAAAAAGCATAAGAGACATGTGGGTACAGTGGAAAGATCAAGCATATTTATTATTTATTTATTTATTTAAATAAATAAATTGGGTTGGGTCCTCGTTGCTGCGCGCGGGCTTTCTGTAGTTGTGGCGAGCGGAGGGCTACTCTTCATTGCAGTGTGTGGGCTTCTCATCGTGGTGGCTTCTCTTGTTGTGGAACATGGGCTCTAGGCGCATGGGCTTCAGTAGTTGTGACATATGGGCTCAGCAGTTGTGGCGCGCAGGCTCAGTAGTTGTGGCACACAGGCTTAGTTGCTCTGTGGCATGTGGGATCTTCCTGGACCAGGGCTTGAACCCGTGTCCCCTGCATTGGCAGGCGGATTCTTAACCACTGAGCCACCAGGGAAGCCCTCAAGCATATTTTTAATTGATTCTAGATGAAGAGCAGAGAGCGAGGCATCCAAAATATCTGAAGAAATAAGAGCTGAGACTTTCCTGAAACTGATGAAAGATATCAAGCTACAGATTCTAGAAGCACAGTGAGCAACAAAAAGGATAAATACAGGGAAAAACACATCCAGGCACAGTATAGTAAACCTGCTGACTGAGAATAAAGAGGAAAGCTTTAAAGTACCCAGGAAGACATGTCATCTTCAAAGAAGTGACAATAAGAGTGACAGAAAGTATGGAAACCAGAAGACAATGGAATAACATCCTCAGAATGCTAACAGAAATAAATGCCAACCTATACATCTATACCCAGTGAAAATGTCCCTGAAAAATAAAGAATGCACAGAAAAGTTTTCAGAGAAACAAAACCTGGCAGAATCCAGTTTCCTGGTTTCACCAGGAAACCCATACCCAATGAAATACTAGAAGGTGTTCTCCATGGAGGGAAAAAAAAAAAGTGACCCCAGAAAGAAGTTTGAAAATGCTAGGATTGAAGAGGGACCGAGTTTGATCCCTGGTTGGAGCACTAAGATCCCACAGCCATGCAGGAAAGAGAGAAAGGAAGGAAGGAAGGAAGAAAGGAAGGAAGGAAGGAAGGAAGGAAGGAAGGAAGGAAGGAAGAAAAGGACTCAACCAGGTGAATCAGGTAAGTTCAAAAATAACAAGAATGACATAACTTCCAGTGAATCCCAAAGGGCCCCCCACTGTGCCTAGCACATGTATGGTGGTAACCTGCACCCTCAACTTTGTGGGGTGTCTCACAATTGACAAATACGGGTGAGAAAATGAGGGGAAAGGCACTTCCAGACCTTCCTTCCCCTCCTCAGGTGTTTCACTCAGCTTTCAATTTTGTGTCCTTTGGCTGGGCACCACTTGTTTCATTCAGTCTGTGGACACCTGGCCACACCCCTCACCAGCTCCAGTCCCCGCAGGTAACCCTCTCTGGCCTGGTGCAGATAATGGAGCTATTAGACAAGGACTTTAAAAGAAATACACTTGGACTTCCCTGGTGGCGCAGTCCTTCCCCTCCCGAGTTTCCTTCCATCGGGGATTTCTGTCTGTTCTACTCACTGTTGAATCCTCAGCACCTACAACACAGCCAGGCGCACAGGAGTTACTAAATATTTACGAAGAAATGCATTTAGGTGAGGCACGAATTGTTAACATTCATTGACAATATTAAATGAATGAAACATCACCTATAGATTACAAACGTTGCCTTAATTAACAGAGTTGCCACTTTCTTCCGAAACCAACGGTCTGTGTCTGTGTCTGACTCTCCAGCTCTAGTTGTCGGTGCTCGCAGTATCCCAACACTCAGACTTTGCTCCAAGTCAGAGAACCAACCCGCTGCCCGCCACGTTAATGTCACGGCCCGGGCCCTGCTAGGCCTCATCCTCACCGGGTCCGACTTTCGAGGCCCACCTACGGCACGCGCGGGTCCGCCCATCAGTTCCAGCTGGAGGCGGTGAGGGCACCTCGGGGACCACCGCTGGCCCCGCCCCACCCGCAGGCCCCGCCAGCAGGCCCGCCCCTGTCTGCCCGCCCACAGGCCCCGCCCCTAGAGGCCCCGCCCACCGCCTGTTGCCGCGCCGCAGCGAGGCCCCGCCCCACCGCTGGTCCTGACACCGCCCCCCCGGTCGGAAGTAGGCCGTCTCCCTCCCGGTCAACAGGCCAGGGACAGTTCGTTGTCGTGTCTAGGTCAGTCACTCCCTAGGTCCGTCATCGAATGGGCCAAACAGACGGCCGACAAGTCCGGGGTCAGTCCTTACCGGCGCCGGTCTTGGTCGGGCCGCGCGTGGACGCACGCCGGGCGCCACTGAGGCCACGCAACCCGGGGAGACGCGCGCTCGCCAGCGGGGGTCGAGAGGTCCGCTGGGCGGGGGACAGCCCCACTCCTTGGGCCTGTGGGGCGGGGCCTGTCGGGGGCGGGTCCGGTGAGGCGGGTCCGCGCGGGCCGAGGCCGCGGCACCGCCCAGGGAACGTCGGCGCGCTCCGATGACGTCAGGGCGTCCGAGTTCGCCTCCGCGTGTGCGCGCCGCTGCCGGCCGTCCTCCCGGGGCGCTCTGGGACCTCCGGCGCGGGGCCCTGTTTCTGCGCCTCCGTGGTCTGCGTCCTGGTGGTCCGCTCTTTGGCGCCGAGCAATCTACACCAGCAAGGGCTGGCTCAGCCAGACTTTCCTTCTCAAATTGAGTAACCCCCGACCTTATTTCCCAAAAGAACCGATCCCCAGGAAGGACAGACAGCCCTGGCAGAGAGCACTCGACCGGGTGGCGCCCATAGGGTGCTGGGCCTTGGGATGGCCATGTGTCCGCCCTGCAGTTGTGTCCCGTTAGGTCACCCGAGTGACCCGGGGGAGCTGGGTGGGCAGCTCCTGTGGGAAAGAGGACATAAGTGGGACAGCACCTCGAGGGCCGCGAGTTCGGGTTGTCACAAGGTCTGGCTGAGACAGTCTAAATGTCAGCTTGTGGAGATTGGTTGAGTAGATTGAATACACTCGAACAGTGACACACAGTGTGCCCACTAAAAGTTAGCTTCCATACATATCTATTCACGTACGTGTATATTCGTGTATACATTGTATACATATCTATTCTTAGGTGAGAAATATAGCAGCTCCCTAATGCATTAGTTTCTTACTGCTACTGTAGTGAGTTGCTACAGACTAGATATTTTACAATTCTGGAGGTCAGAAGTCAGAAATGGGCCTTAGGGGGTTAAAAATCAACATATCCACAGAATGGTTCCTTCCAGAGGCTCCAGGGGAGAATCTAATTCTTGGTCTTTTCTAGCTTCTAGAGGCTGATTGTCTCCATCTTCAAAGCGCAGCCACTCCAACCTCTGCTTCCATTGTCACTTCCTCTCTGATTTTGACCCTTTTGCCTCTCTTTTAAGGACCCTCAGGATTACATTGGGCCTATCCAAGTAAACAAGGACAGTACCCCCATCTCAAGATTCTTAACTTTGTCATATCTGCAGAGACCCCTTTGCCATCTATGGTAACTATTGACAGGTTTGGGGATTAGGACGTGGTCATCTTTGGGGGCCATTATTCTGCCTACTATTGCTTATATTTCATTTTTATTTTTAAAACTGTGTATTGTGTGTACAGGAGGAGCAGGGGCAGACACACAGATGTCAGATCATTTGTCTCTGGAAGATGGGCATTCTTGGGCCTTTTTTTTTTTTTTATCTCTTCTGGTTTTTCTACAAAAAGCACATACTGCTCCTGTGATAAAAATCATGTTAAAGTTGGTTGGCATGCCAGTGCACCCAGAGGCCTCTTTCTGCCCCCTCCCCTCTCCCTGCTGCATCCTCACCCACCCCAGCCTGCAGGAGTTTCTGCCAGAAACCCAGCACCACGCTCATCCTCCTGCATCAGGGTGGGGGAGAGCTGCGCACTGTCTTCACTCCACAACTTGTCAACTTGCACTTGCTCTGCGGGAGCTCGTGGTGTCGGGCGGGGGTGGGTGTCTGTGCCTTGGGGCCCCAAACCTGCGAAGCCACTGGTCTCTCCAGGACCCCTGGCCCCACGTTGGTGGCCCTGACCCCTTACAAACTACACAAGCAAGGACTGGCCCCGCCGGATATTCTCCCCAAGTTGAGTAACCCTTCCTTTATTCCCACAACGAACCAGCCCCCAGGCAACTGGTCTGCTCCCTGAGGTTCCTTTGTTAAATTTAGAGATCTTGGTTGGTTTCAATAACTGACCATCTGGGCCACATGTGCTTTTCTTCTGCTGTAAATTCCAGCTCTTATGTTTTAAGTTTACCAATAGTGAGCCTGCGAAACCCTAGGCCGCCAACCTTGACTCCAGTTAAAGCAGAACCCTAGCCGCCTGCCCCCAACCCCCCGCCCCCTCCCCACCTCGCTCTGTGGCCCCAGGTATGCCATGTGCATTCCAACACATGTGAGTAATAAACCTTTTTTTTTTTTCCCCCAAAGCTTCCTAATGGTCTTTGTTGAAGGCTGCCTCACAAGGGCAAGTCCAGCCACGACACTGGTTATGGCTAGGCCAAGAGTGGCGCAAAACAGGTGTGTTATGAAGCCTTAAACCATCTTCCTACTGGTAGACATTTAGATTGTTTCCAGGTTTAGACAGTTGCAAAATGCTGCAAAAAGACATTGTGAACATGTCTCCTAAGCTCATGCATGAATATTCCTCTTGATCGATACACAGAAATGCAGGGGTGTGTAGTGTTTTACATAAGCCAAATGCCACGCTTGTTACCCGAAGAACGTTTCGCCTTGTGGTGAGTGTTGAGCCAAAAGACACAGCCAAGCCAAAGATCCGGAAAGGAAGGATTTATTTCTTGCTGCAAATAAGGGGAACACTGGGGATCTTCTCCAAAGCAGTTTCTCCCCGCAGAGTCCAGGGTTCATTTGATTGAAGTCAGGAGGGTCAGAAAAGGTCATCTTCACCCCTTAGATTCCGGTAGGTCTGGTGGTTGCGGCTTCAGGCTAATCCTCACCATTGAAACAGAACCGGAAGTCTTTACAACTGGAACATTATTTTTGCTGTTGTTACTTCTCTTGTCTGATTACAGTCGTTTGTTTCTGCGTTCTTTTGTTCCCTTAAGGTCATCAATTACTGAGACCTGTTCAAGGGCAAAGCATTGTGGCCCAGCTTAGATCACAAAACGGCTTAGGCCAAAAAATGGCTTCTGTTAAGAAAGCCATGCCTGGTTCTCTCTCCCAGGAAACCTACCGTATCTGCTTCCACACTGACGCATTTCATCACAGCCAAGACAGATAGTTTCTATCTTTTCCTGTGTGGCAGCAAAAAGAAGTGTCTCAGATATTCGATTTCTGTGCTTTGGGAAACTCCCACGTCCTGCCTGCTGGTGGGAGGGCGCAGAGAAAGCCCCGACGGCCTCTGTCTCCTTGGGGGTGGTCGGGGCTCCCCGCGCCTGCGCCCGCATCTCCGCCTGACGCCCCCTCCCCGCAAGGTGGCCTGCCCCCGTTCTGGGCGACAAAGTGGAAAATCAAACTGGGACGTCAACTTTTACCCCGGAGTTCAGCGGAAAGCGGCGAAGGCTTAGCTGTGGGCGCAGGCTCGGCGCGCGTCTCAGAAAAAGACCCGGGGCCAAGCCGGGGAGGGATGAAGGGATGTCGGGCGGGCCCTTCCCGGGGTCTAGTGTCCTCCAGCCGGGGTTCGGTGGGCGAGGGCGACCTGGCGCGGGGCTCTAGGCCCGCCCGGCCCCCACTCTCCAAGGCCCCGCCCCAGGACGTGACCCCACCCCCTGCCCGGGCGGAAGACGCAGCTCTGCTCTCTGGTCTGCGGTGGAGGCCCAGGAGGTGAGGTCCGGGGTCGGGGCAGAGCTGGAGCGGGCCGGCGAGGGGCGCTAGGTGTTTTGGGGGTCCCCCAGCCGCTGACCGCGTGGCGGACGGTCCCCGGACCCGAGAAAGCGCGGGGGCCGGGGGCGCGGGGAGCCCTCTCCGCGCGGCTTCTGAGCGGCCCGCCTCTCCCTGGAGAGGCCGCGGCCCGACCCCGCGCTGACCTCCGAACCCCGGACACATGCGGAGCCTCGGGCGGGCGTGGAGGGCGGCGGCGGCGGCGGGCTGCTCCGCGCGGACCCCGGCGCGCCCCTGCCTTCCGCCACCCCTCGCGCCTCGCAGAGGTAACCAAGCTGCGCCGGTAGCGGGGGGCGGGCCGCGGGCGCCGCTCCAGGGAAGGCCCGGGCCGGACGCTGAGGCGGAGAAGACGCACCTCCTGGCTTCCGGCGCGGTCTTGCGCAGCGGCCTGTCCCCGCACTTGGAAGCATTAATTAGAGGCCGTTGTTGAGATCTTGGACCCGCGACTTGGGGCCTGGGGAGCAGCCCAGCTAGTGGGGGTCCTGATTGCCAGGGAGGCCGTGGGCCGGACATGTGCTTGTTCCTGTCCAGATCAGGCACCGTAACTGGGGGCTTGTGAGGAAGGCTGTACACGCGGCATCTTTGCGGGATGTTAACACTTTTACATGGGTTCTCAAAGGGATCTGTGTCCTCTGGAGGCTAAGACGCCCGCAGGCCAACCAAAGGGATACTCTGGGTCTAGTCAAGTCTGGGGCCTTGGGGGGTGCAGCTGCCGGGTATCAGTTTCCTACTCTGGAGAGGCGAGTCCCCTAATGTCACACTGGATTCTGGGAGGGAGCAGCCGGGGGAGCGGTGTCGGGGCTGGAGATCCTCAGGGGCCCCTCCCCCTGATTCCTCTCCCGCGATGACTGAGGGTTCTGAGTCAGGGTTTGGGTGGCCACACCCTGGGCTGGGGGTGGGTGGCAGGCCTGGTTTTGCTCACGTGCTCTGGCCAGTGGGCTGGGCGGCGTCTCCCTGGGATGGCCCCTCCCTGGGATGGTACGCGAAGTGGCCAGTTACCCGTGCCCTCGCCTTAGTTTCTTAGTAGGCCCCTCTGCTGGGACATGAACACGTGAATCCGAATCTTACCTGATCATTGGCACCAGGGGCCTCCCAGGAGGAATGTACCTAGAGCCTTTGCCTGGGCTGGCCCTCCTCCCTGCTGTGGGCTCGAACCAGCCGGGGGCCGGCAGGGGGCATGCCCTCTTCAGCAAGGCCGGGGCTGTGCCAGGCACGGACACAAACACGAGTGAAGTATTGTTCTCAGGAATCTGGGGGTTTTGGGGAACCGGGAACCTCACATGGGTCTGAGTCATCCTGTCTCCAGAGATCTGGAAAGGCATGGCTTCCAGGCGCGGGTGTTTACTGAACTTCCTGTTGCTCTTGACTGAAAGCCCACTCCCGGGCACCCCCCAGCTCACGGCTGCCGCTGGGTTCCTCTCCTGCTGGCCCCTCCTTCAGGGCCACAGTCGGCACCCGCCCAGGGCTCTGGTTACTCATTTGTTCAGGCGCTGTGTGTGGCCCTGGTGAGGCTTCAGGGCCTGTGACCTCCCATCTCAGACCTGCTGGCCAGAGGCCTCCCTCTTTTCTCAGCCTGCTTGGTGGACTGGCTTCTTTGTGGGCTGGTCCCTGGGCTGAGCCGGGGTTGGGCAGAGGACGTGCCCTGTCCAGAGTCCCAGGCCCAGAAGGGGCTCATGGAAACAGGCGCCCCGGGCGGCCACCCATGAAGGCACCATCCGGAGCGCAGGTCACTGGACCTGGGGTCCCCACCCTGCCTTCTCTGTCCTGGCCAGGGCGCTTGTGGCTGGCACCCCTCAGGAACTGCCGGCTGACCACCTGACAGGGCTGCTTCAGGGCAGTGAGGCCTCAGGTGCTGGCATCCTGGGCGCGTCTGGCTTTGTGGATGCCGGCCAGGTGGGGCTGTGTGCTGCCTTCCTGTTCTCGGAGGGGAGAAGTCACAGATTGGGGCCCCTGCGCCCTCCTGGCTGGGGTCTGCACACTGTCCGGGCCCACAGGCGCCACCTCTCCCCGCCCCCCGCCACCTGTCCTTGCTGGCAAGGCAGAGGCAGGGCTTCGGGCGGTGAGCGCCGGTCTCCCCTTCCTCAGGTGGGAGGTGCCCGGGAGGCTGGGGGGTGAGAGCGGCCTCTGTCCCCGCAGCCACGTCCCCCAGCTCTGCGGTCCGTGGCAGTCTTTGCCCGGGAGCCCTCTCCCATTTCTGCTTCTGGAGGCTGACGTGGATAAAGGTGCTGAAGAAGGGAAACAAAGCAGGCGGTGAGGCTGTGGCTTCTCCTGGAATGTCCCCTGGGGTCCTGTTTGGACGTCTTCCGTCCACTGGATCTCTGGCCTGTCAGACCTTGAGAGTTTGGCTGAAATCTTCTCCTTCTCCCCTGCCTGTGTCTAGGCAGCACCTCGCCTCCCACCATGAAGCTCGACATCCAGTGTGAGCAGCTGAGTGACGCCCGGTGGACAGAGCTCCTGCCTTTGATCCAGCAGTACGAGGTGGTCAGGTAGGACCAGCCGTGCCTGCGTCCCCGGGGTCATCACCCCGCAGGGGGTGAGGGGTGCTCCCAGGTCACTTCACTTACAGAAGCGTGATGTAAATTTTGTATGATTTTCACGTGGCATAAAATGTGACTCCTTTTGTATTTTTTTCCAACCGTTCGAATGTAAACCTATTCTGGCCCAGGCCTGGTGGGCAGAGCAACCTGGCCCAGGGTCTCCTCCGCTCGTCCCCTTCCCCTGGAAATGCAGTCGCCGCAGCCGGCTCGTGTGGGCACTGCCTGTCCTCTGCCCCTGCCGGGCTGCGGGCTGGGAATCCAAGTCCAGGCTGACTTCTGCTGTTGAGGCCCTCAAACCCGCAGGTTCCTCAGGGCTCACGAGCAAGAGATGAGGGCCTGCCTGCTTATCTTTTTTTTTTTGGATTTAAAAATATTTTATTTTTGAATAGGTAAGACATATGGTACAAAATCAAAAAGACACAAAAGGGAATACAGTGAAAAGTCTCACTCCTGTGCCCAGTCCACTCTGTTGCCCTCCGCATCAACTACCCTTGTTTCTAAGAATTTAGCCCCCAGGTATAATTCCGTAGATATAATGTGAAATAACATATGCACAAGAATGTTCATTACAGCATTATTTTTAATAGCAAAAGATAGGAAACAATGGAAATATCCATTAATAGGGGACTGATTAAGTTATGATATATCCGTTCAGTGGAGAAGTATACGGTTATAAAATAGCATGAGACAGCCCTCGACGTGCAAGTATGTATTAAGCAAAAAAAGTGCAGAACAGCACGCACGGCAGGCCATTTGTGTTTCTAATACAAGGAAGCACGTGTATACGCGTGAGTATCTTGGGAAGGGCCAGCAGGAAGGCGAGGGCTGGGAGGAAGAGCAGTGGGAACAGCGTTTAAGAAGGTGCAGTGCCCGAAGGGTACGCTGAGGAATGGTGAGCTCTCCGAAGTACAGCGTGTGCGGCGGAGCGGCAAGGGCGAGGTTAGCAGAGTTCCAATTCTTTTCCCCTCGGTTTTAGACAAATAGCAATATTTGTATAAATATTGTTGTATAACCTTCCTGTTTCCCTTAATCTATTTTGGAAATCTTACCCAGGCATTTAGAGCCACTTTTTTTTCTTATTAGGGCTCCATAGCAATTAATTGCTTCTAACCTTTTGTTATTACAAACAATGCTATAATAACTTCTTACATGTGTCATTTTACTTTTTTTTTTAACATCTTCATTGGAGTATAATTGCTTTACAGTTTCTGCTTTATAACAAAGTGAATCAGTTATACATATACATATGTCCCCATATCTCTTCCCTCTTGCGTCTCCCTCCCTCCCACCCTCCCTATCCCACCCCTCTAGGTGGTCACAAAGCACCGAGCTGATCTCCCTGTGCTCTGCGGCTGCTTCCCACTAGCTATCTGTTTTACGTTTGGTAGTGTATCTATGTCCATGCCACTCTCTCACTTCGTCCCAGCTCACCCTTCCCCCTCCCCGTGTCCTCAAGTCCCTGCTTATCTTTCTTCTTTTGAACTTATTTGAAATAGTTTTATGGAATAGTTTTATGGAAGGTTTATGGAAGAGTCACAAAGACAGTGTAGGGTCCCCCGTGCCCCGTCGCCTGGGGCGCTAGTCAAAGCGAAGAGCCCGACACGGCCGCCTTGACTCACGTCACCGGCTTTTCCGTGCATGTCCTCTCCTGTTCCCGGCTCGTGCGGGACCCTCCACGGCATCATCGCCACGTCTCCACGGCCCCTCCTGTCTGTGATGGTCCCTCCGTCCCTCCTTGTCCTTGGCCGCCTGACTCTGGGGTCCGCTCACTCGGGCTCAGGTGAAAGTGCCTCTGACGTCTTCTCAGGGTTGAGTCACACGTTTTGGCCAGACAACACAGAAATGACGTTGTGTCCTGCCTGGCGTATCGTATCGTGGGAGGTGTTGTCACAGCGGTGCCACGTGGTCACCCCTAATGGTCGCCGTGACCACCTGATGCGGGTGCCTGCCACTTCTCGGGGTGACACGCCTTCAGACTCTGCTCACGTCCTGTTTCTGCTCGGACTTTTTGCCTGTTGATCTTCGCAGCTGTTGGTGGGTTTTTGGCCTGAAGTGTTTCTGGGACTCTGCCTCACTGGGGTTTTTAATTTTTTCATTCCTTCCACATTTATCACTTGTCATTCTCTGAGGAAGAGCTGGCTTTCCTTCCACCTGTATTGACTCAGTGGTTCACTTAATCGGTGGATGTGATCCTGGGTCAGGGCCTGGCACGTTCCACGCTGGCCTCTCCGAGCCTCTTCAGCCGGGCTCTGCCCTCGAGCTGCCGCCTCCAGGTTTGGTTTCTCTCCTGGGGGTGGAGGGGCACTTGTGCCCCCTGACCGTGTCCCGGGGAAGATGCAGAGATACGCGTCCGTATAGGTGCCAGTATCTTAACAGTTTTCACGAGACGATCCACGCGCTTTTTCTCTTTCATTTTAAGATGTGTTGGTTGTGACCCACCTCGTCGAGTTCTTGGCCCAAGAACGGGTCACAACCTGCTGTGTGAAGTGACTGAGTGTCCGTCTGCAGGCTGGACGACTGTGGCCTCACGGAGGTGCGGTGCAAGGACATCGGTTCCGCGCTCCGGGCCAACCCCTCCCTGACGGAGCTCAGCCTCCGCACCAATGAGCTGGGCGACGGCGGCGTGCACCTGGTGCTCCAGGGCCTGCAGAGCCCCACCTGCAAGATCCAGAAGCTCAGGTGAGCCATGCCGGTCACTCCTGGGCTCTGGGCCCTGAGGCACACCTGAGCCCTCTCGCGGCCCCCACCCCGCGTCTCCTCCTGCAAGGCCGGCTGCCTGGCCTCCCCCGTGGGGGTGTGCGTGGTGGGGGTGTGCGTGGTGGCGGCAGTTCTGTGTCCGCCTTGCTTGGGCTCCGGCAGACGGAGGGGTGGCTCGTCTTGCGTGGGAGCCGCAGCCGGCTCGTGGGGCCCGCTGACGGCCACGTGTGTCCAGCCTCCAGAACTGCTGCCTGACGGAGGCCGGCTGCGGGGTCCTGCCCGGCGTGCTGCGCTCCCTGCCCACCCTGCAGGAGCTGCACCTCAGCGACAACCCGCTGGGTGACGCCGGCCTGCAGCTGCTCTGCGAGGGGCTCCTGGACCCGCAGTGCCACCTGGAGAAGCTGCAGTGAGTGTGCCCCCCACCCGGGGCCCCGAGGGGCCCGCGCCCACCCGTCCCCTGGGTTTCGGCTGTCTGCCCTGGGCAAGCCCCCTCCCCAGCTCATCGACTGCAGGGAGCTTCGAGGAGGGGCTCTTCCCTGAGGCTGGGGTTGTGGCCTCTGAAAGCAGCTGGCAGCTGGCCTGTGACCCCAAGTGACGGGGTCAGCCACAGAGGGAGGAAGCCAAGCCGGAAAGCCCCAGCTCGGGCTGGGCGTTTTTCTCCTGGGTCTCTGGGCACCCGCCCCCCGGGGAGATGGCCCCTCGGCCACTGCCGTGCTGTCACCGCCAGGCAGCCGTCCGGTCTCCGCAGGCCTCACGGCTGGGGTGGGAAAGGAGACCCAGACAGGTGCCCCCTGGGCCAAGCCGCATTCCTGCGGCCGAGGGGCTGACTGCCCGCCCGCCCCCAGTCTGGAGTACTGCAACCTGACGGCCGCGGCCTGTGAGCCCCTGGCCGCGGTGCTCAGGGCCACACGGGACCTGAAGGAGCTCGTGGTGAGCAATAATGACATGGGCGAGGCTGGCATCCGGGAGCTGTGCCAGGGCCTGGCGGACTCCGCCTGCCAGTTGGAGACACTCAAGTAAGCTCCGGGCTGGGGCTGGGGGGCAGGGCGGGGGCTGGGGGGGGCGCCCCAGCTCCTAGCGCCTCTCGTGCCCCCAGGCTGGAGAACTGCGGCCTCACGCCGGCCAACTGTAAGGACCTGTGTGGGATCGTGGCCTCCCAGGCCTCGCTGAACGAGCTGGACCTGGGCAGCAACCCGCTGGGCGACGCAGGCATCGCGGAGCTGTGCCCTGGGCTGCTGAGCCCCGGCTCCCAGCTCAAGACCCTCTGGTGAGCTGGCCTCCGGCTGGGCAGACAAAAACTTGGGGGCGGCAGGACGCGTTGGGAGCCTCTCTGTGCTGACGGGGGACTCACCTCTGTAGGCTCTGGGAGTGTGACATCACCGCCAGTGGCTGCAGAGACCTCTGCCGCATCCTCCAGGCCAAAGAGACCCTGAAGGAGCTGAGTCTGGCGGGCAACAGTCTGGGTGACGAGAGCGCCCGGCTGCTGTGCGACAGCCTGCTGCAGCCGGGCTGCCAGCTGGAGTCCCTGTGGTGAGGGGGCCGCGTGGCACCAGGGGATGGGAGGGCCCATGCAGAGGATCCTGGGTGGCCCGGGGGGGCCAGTGCCCGGGGCTGGCGAGGTGCAGGTGCCCTCGGGGGGCGGGAGGGGGTGTGCCGAGGTGGAGCCACTGAAGACGGGCAGAGACTCGGTGGGGGGGTGGGGCGCTGGCGTTCAGATCCCCAGGGCCCTCCCGGGGCACCCCAGTGGCGTGGGCCGCAGTGGCCCCAGTCCCCGTCTGCCGCCCGCAGGGTGAAGTCCTGCAACCTCACGGCCGCCTGCTGCCACCACTTCGGCTCGATGCTGACCCAGAACAAGCGTCTCCTGGAGCTGCAGCTGAGCAGCAACCAGCTGGGCGACTCGGGCGTCCAGGCCCTGGGCCAGGCCCTGGGCCAGCCCGGCACCACACTGAGGGTGCTCTGGTGAGCCTGCTGGGGGGCGCCCCGTCCGCCCGGGCTGAGGGTGGGGACAGCTAAGACTCAAACCCGCCCCCTCGCGCTCCATGATCAGGGCCTGGGCCCTGGTTGCACAGCCACCTGGGGGCGCACCCTCCGCCTGACCTCGGCCCTGCCCTCCGCCCAGGCTGGGGGACTGTGACGTGACAGACGGCGCCTGTGGAGGCCTGGCCTCGCTCCTGCTGACCAATCGCAGCCTGCGCGAGCTGGACCTGAGCAACAACGGCCTGGGTGACCCCGGCGTCCTGCAGCTGCTGGGCAGCCTGGAGCAGTCCGGCTGCGCCCTGGAGCAGCTGGTGTGAGTGGCCCTGGGGTGCGGGGGGCAGGCGAGGCACCCGGGACGGGGTGGGGGGGTGTTGCTGCTACCTCACCCCCTCCCTCCCTGCAGCCTGTACGACATCTACTGGACGGAGGTGGTGGAGGAGCGCCTGCGGGCCCTGGAGGGGAGCAAGCCTGGCCTGCGGATCATCTCCTGACGCCCCTCCCCGGACGGCCCTCCTACCACGAGGAGTCCTGGCTTTAACCGAGAGAAGAGCTTAAATCAGCTCATTTTTGGGAGAGCATTTTAGGCACTTTATTAAAACGCTTTTCTGGCAGGAGGGGTCTTTGTCTGTCCTCGTGGTCCCCACGAGGCTCTGGTGTCAAGGGGGTGATGTTTTCACGAGCACCACAGACGTAGCAGCCTTAGGCAAGTCAAGTCGGGGGTCCGGGCCTGGTGGCGGCTGCGCCCAGCGGGGTCCTCCGTGGGGGTCCGGTCTGAGCTCCCCAGGTGCTGGCGGGGTCCTGCTCCTTGCGGCCTCGGAGGCCACCCCGTCCTACAGGCCTTCCCTGCCTCAGGTCTGTGAGGACGGCATCCTGCCTGCACTAAGGGGCACCAGAACGTGGCCCCTGGCCTCGGGGCCTGGCTCACCTTGGCCAGCAGCGTTGGTCGTTCGCTGGCAGCGTGCTCGGACCTCCTGTGTGTGGGCCGGAAAGCCCGGCTGGGAGCTGCTCCCAGGGCCTGGCCGAGCCTGCCGACAGCTGGCTCCCGAGTGCTCTCCTGGTGGAGGCTGGAGCCCTGTGGACGTAAGGGCAGGGTCCGCTCCGTCTCACTGGCCTCGTCTGGCCGTGGGCGGACAGCGTAGGGGTGACCTGTCCTGAGCAGCACGATCAAGGTGTGACACGGCAGCTTTCAGAGGGTCGGCGCCTGGCAGTAACTTCCTGCCATCACGACGAAGCCCTGAAGGTACCCAGGGCCCCCAGAAGAGAGCAGGATTTGTGGAGGACTGGGGGGACCCACCCAGGTCTGGGCGGGAGACGCTCCAGGGGAACCTGCACCCACCGTGGGCCAGAAACCACTCCTGGGGGCCACGCCTGGGACCAGTGAGCAACACGGGCCTCCAGCCCTGCAGGGAGAGCACAGGCCACAGGAATGAGGTAATCTGGGACCAGAGCGACTGGACCCTGTGGCGCCGAGAACCCCGGGCGGAGGTGGGCAGACAGGACGCTTGGTGTCTCCGCAGTGTTGGGGCAGGCGTCGGCCCTAAACCCAGATCAAAGGTGACACTCGGACAGCAGCAGGTGGGGTGGGGCACACTGAGGCCCCGGGTCACACCCCTGACGTGAGGAAGCCCACGGAAGCCAAGAGGCTGAGAAACTCAGCTCAACGGCACAACGCAAGAGCAGAGGGTGGGGCGGGGGCACAGGCACACCGCTGTCCGTCCTCACAACCGCCGCCCTAGGTTTGAAATTCTCCCTAGAAATAGTTACGGGAAAATAAACTAAGGAAACAAGTCCACCACCAAGACCCTGGCGCTCTGAGAGGCCCTGCCCTTGGGAAGGTCGGGAGTGTCACCCTTGCCCGGAAATCAGGGCGCTTCCCTTCGCCGGTGCGTGTGAAGCCTGAAGACAGTGTGCCATCACCCACACCCCGCCCAGAACTAGCTCCCTGGGACCGGCCCAAGGGGCGGATGCAGCAGGAGGCGCCAGGGGGGCCGGCGACCCTCGTGCCCGCTGGTCGTCTGCCAGGACAGGTGTCCAGCCCGAGTGGCTCCCAGCTGCCCTCTGGGCCGCACAGGATAGGGCGGGGGCGAGGGGCAGCGAGGAGCTGCGGAGCTGCAGGCTGTCACCGTGGCTTTTATTTGTTCTGTTTGCTCGTGGGGGTGACCTCAACCCTGGGCCACAGAGACCCTCCCTCACGACCCGCCCTCCTGACGGCGGGCACCAGGCCTTGGAGTCTCTGACTCGATGTGCGGGCAGCCCTGTCCACGCACCCTCCAGGTTGGAGGGTCAGATGGAGGCTCCTGAGGAAGCGGATCTGCCCTTTCCCAGCCACGCCAGGGCGTCCCTGGACGACTGTCCTTCACACGTGCCGCCAGAAGGTCGTGGGGGACCGGTGGGGCCCAGGGAGCGGAGAGGGGCACCGAGACGCTGCTGCCTGGGCTGGGCCGTCTGGGCACCAAGGCTCGGGGTGGCCAAGGCAGCGGGCTGACTGCGCAGAAGGGGGACCAGCCGGCCCAGGGCAAGCCCCAGAGCCTCAGGAGCACACGTGCACACACACACGCACCCACACGTGTGCACACACCACACACACACGCGCGCCCCACCCCACCGTGCACGCGGGAGAAAAGGGAGATAGAACCTTGAGGGCTGAGGCCTGGTGGAAGGCTCCTGGCGGGAATCGCAGAGGGTGGAGGGCGCCGGGCCTGGGCTCTGCAGGCCCAGCCGCAGCGTCAGTGCGGTGCTGGCACCCCCTCCCTCTCGGCCTCCTCGGGCCCCGAGGGGTCGTCGGGCCCTGGTGGGCGCCCGTCCACGCTGCCGTCCGCCCTGCCCTGGTCGTCCCTGCCCTGCTGCTTCTGCCGCCGTGTCTCCTTGTACCTCAGGGTGATGTCCCTGGGGACAGCGGGGGCTGCGTCACCACCGGCTGGCCCACGGAGGTCCCTGGATGCTGCCCCGCAGGGGAGCTCAGAGCCTGGGGTGGGCAGGCAGGACCACCGGGGCCACGGCGCTCACCGCAGGAAGAAGCGCCAGACGGTCCAGGTGAGGGCGAGCACGGAGCCGAGCGTCCAGCACTGGGCGATGTAGAAGGGCAGGGACAGCGTGAGCGTGTGCGGGTCGTACTTCACCACGATGAGCAGCTCCGTGACGGTGATGGCTGCCACCAGCCAGGCCTGCTGGCCCAGCTTCTTGTGGAGCTTCCTGCAGAGGGAGGTGGGTGCAAGGGTGAGGCTCGAGAGCGCCCCGACCCCGCGCCCCCCGCTCCACGGCCCAGGCCCCACCCTGGCCCTCACGGGTCGTCCATGAAGTCATAGATCTCCCGCATGGCCACGCCGCCCACGTTGACGAAGAAGACTAGCCGCAGGAGGACCAGGTAGTGCTCGGGGGGCATCCACAGCACAAACTTCAGGTAGAAGGTGTTCAGCTCTGCCAACAGAAACTGGGGGCAGAGGAGGGTGGAGGGCGCCCGGGGCGGGGAGGGCAGGGGCGTGCAGGAGGCCACAGGCCTTACCACCAGGATGATGCCGCACACGGCCAGCCAGCGGCGCAGGCTGGAGGCCGGCTTCCACTCGAAGCGGACCCAGCTGTAGGGCGTGAACTGGAAGACGATCCTCTTCATCTTGCCCCTGGAACCGCGGCCCGTCAGCCCAGGGCAATGCCCACCGGGCACACTCGCCCCCGGCCCGCGCCACCCACCCCCCGGCCCCCCAGGTCTTTTCCTGGACTGTTTCTCTACTTCTTCACAGAGGGAGGCGGCTGGGAAGGGGCGATCCCGAGAAGGGCCAGCAGGGAGTAAGAGGAGCCGGCTGGATGGGGACGGGCTGACGTCCTGGCCGCCACGAGGGCAGCACCCAGGGTCACATCCTCCGTAGAGTTTACAGAGGCAAGATCCTCGCCTGTAGCACCTCACGAAAGGACCTCGCGGTGGGGGGGGGCCTGCAGGCCCCACACTGGGGTCAAGGCCTGTGCGGAGCAGGGCTGCTCTCTAGACGTACTTGTAGGTCGGAATGTTCCAGAGGCCCTGCCACTTGTACGTCTTTAGGGACAGCCACTCGAGAGTCTTCATGCCGCAGTAGATGCCCAGCCCGTTGCAGACGAGCACGTCCATGATCCACTGGGGGCGGGAGCCAGGTGGGAGGGAGGTGGGTGCCACAGGTCCCCAGGTCGAATGGCCCTGGCTGAGGGGACCCCGTGCCGCCCGCCGCCCCCCGTTGTGGCCGGCCGGGACGCAGAGGGCGGCGCTTACGTGGTCCCACCAGCACTCGCTGAAGTTGGGCAGCTGATGCTCCAGGCTGTATTCCAGGAACTCAAACATCACGCTCACGATTGTGCACATCCACCAGTCACGGATCATCAGGGTCTGCGGGCCGCCAGGACGTCAGCCCCCAGGGCGGGATCCCCCAGGGACAGCCCGCCCCTACCCTCACCCCACTGCCCTCAGGTGGGGCGCGGCGGCAGGGCAGCTGTGGCTCCAGCCGCCCCAAGTTAAGACTTTGAGGGCTCCCCTGGTGGTGCAGTGGTTAAGAATCCGCCTACCAATGCAGGGGACACGGGTCCGATCCCTGGTCCGGGAAGATCCCACATGCTGCGGAGCAACTAAGCCCGTGCGCCACAGCTACTGAGCCTGTGCTCTAGAGCCCGCGAGCCACAACTACTGAAGCCCGCGTGCCTAGAGCCTGTGCTCCACAACAAGAGAAGCCACCGCAACAAGAAGCCCGCGCACCGCAACGAAGAGCAGCCCCCGCTCGCCACAACTAGAGGAAGCCCGCGTGCAGCAACGAAGACCCAACGCAGCCAAAAATAAATAAATTAAATAAATAAATTTATTAAAAAAAAAAAAAGACTTTGAGGCAACTTGCAGGTATGTCGACGACTCGTGTGTCCAGGCCTGAGGGTGCCCAGGGCTGGGTGGGACGGGGGCCGGGGGCCCCCCGTGGGTCTCTCCCCTTTGCTCTCCAGCGGCCACCGCAACGCCCAGGACACGCGAGGTTGGGTCAGGCCCCCCAGCTCGGCAGCCCGCCTGTCCTGCACCGCGGCCGCAACCCACCGCACGGCTGGAAAATGGCCCAGAGTTCAGGGCGGCTCCGAAACCAGGTACCCCGCCCAACGAGGAGGTGCCTACCTTCAGGTACCAGCCGATGAAGTGTGCGGGCACAAAGCCGTCCAGCTTGTCCTGTGGGGCACAGAGGCAGGCCTTGCACTCGGTCCACCATCGTGAGCTGGGAAGGGGCCCCGCCGCAGCCAGAGGCATCCCCGCATGTGGGCGGCATGGCCCCTGGTACCCTCATCCCATCCAGTCCAGAGTGACTCGGGTCCCAGAAGCATCCATGCCTGGGGCAGCGCCGAGCTTCACGCGTGGGAGGTGGTGGGGCCCCCATGTCATGAGGCCGGCCGTCCCCCTCCGGGCACCTACCCAGACGTTGTGGAAGGGGTCGGTCTTGTTGTCGGCATCATAGATGAGGCAGTTTCCCCCGTAGTCCCTCTCCGGCAGCGGGACCCCCAACCTGGGGTCAACGTACTTCAGAAACTGGCGGCCGTCCTGGACGGTCTGCAAGGGCGGCGGCATGTCAGTGGGGCAGGGTTTGCGGTGCGCAGACAGCACCCACCAACCGTGAGGGGAAGCACTGTCTCGGCATCGCCCTCACTTCAGCCGGGCAGAGTGGGGATGTGCCAAGTCCGAGGATGTCCTCACGCCCCCATGGGACCCCAGGACAAGACCACGTGGCGTCGCAGGGGCACCTCCCGTGGGAGGGTGCTCAGATCACCAGTCTCCCCACCTCTCCTTCCTACGTCTGGTTCAGGGTCCAGACCCCACACCGAGGAAGAGCACAGTGGGACACACTTCTCCAGGCGGGGTGCCCTGACAGCCTCTCCCAGACGCCAGCGTTAGCCAAACAGCCCTCCAGCCTCGGCACAAAGTGGGCTTTTGGGGGCTCACCCTGGCAGAAGAGGACCACCCCCATTCCTCCCTCCAGGCCCCCGCTGGCTGCCAGCTGGGGCCTCTGGTCCACAGGAGGCACCCTGGGACACCCGTCATCAGGACCCTGTCCCCTCGCTCCTGCCCCGAGTACCAGCGAAAGGGCACAGCGGGGAAGAGGCTCTAGGCTGGGATGACGAGACGCGGTCCGTGTTGTGTGTGGACAGATGACACTCAGACCTGCATCTTGTCACATGACTGAGGTGACACCACGAACAACTGAACCCTACCCCCCACGTGTGCCCTGGTCACACGGGATCTGAGGGCGACACCGCTGTGTTCCTGAGTCAGGATGGCCCCACGGGCTCTGCTCCGGAGCCAGGTCAGTAGGGGCTCAGATCCCTGGACACTCAACCCTCAGAGAAGCGAAAAACAGCACTGTAACAAGTCTCTGTCTCAGGGCATCTGAGGGCTGACGTGACCCAAGGAAGTCAGCTCCAGTCCCAGCTGAGAGCTTGTCACCCAAGCCCAGAGGGCCAGACCATGAACCTCCACTCCAGCAAAGGCCAGGGAGGCCGACTGACCCCTCGTGACATGGCTCTGGGAGAGGACAGCAGCCTGGGCATGGGGGCCTCCCAGAACCGGCCATTTATAAGTCTGCAGACTCACTGGTCAGGACCCACAGGGCTCCGCGCGGCTGGCCGAGAGAGCCCACATCTTGGTTCCTAAGAGCATTCATTCTCCAATAAAGGAACCAGGCTCCCTGGAGAAATGGCAGATTCCAAGATGGGCTTGGAATGTCTTCTAGCACCAGAAAGGAGGGAGGTGCTCAGAAACCCAAAACAAAACACCAAGAACCCACGCAGGTGGGGTATGGGAAAGCTCCCAACAGCCAAGGCTGGAACAGTTTGAGCAACAAATCAAGTACTGAATTGTAACCCAAAGTATAACGTAGATACCTACCCACGAGTCTGCGCTGATTTAAGAAATGACCGAACACATTAGTGAGTCAGAGAGAAGAGACAAACCTCCCACACAGAAGCTTTCCCATCGGATTATGGAGCTGCTCTCCACGCACTCCGCAGGGGGCCTCCCTCCCGAGGGCGAGGCGTGGAGGTGACCCCACAGACACACCTCTGCCAGGGGGTCGGGGTCAGCACCGACGGTCAGAATCATGTGTCAAATCACGACAGAAACACCAGACAAACCCCCAGCAACCCTGATACCAAAATCAGAAAAAGACATTCCAGGCAAACTACAGACAGTGTCTCTTATGAATATGGATGCAACAATCCTCAACAGAATACTAGCAAAGTGAATCCAGCAGTATATACAAAAGGCCACACACCGCGACCAAGTGGGCTTTATCCCAGGAATGCTAAGCTGGTTCAAAATGAGAAAATGAATCAACACAAAACATGTTAATAAAGGGAAAAAACCACATGATCATCTCATTTCATGCAGAAAAGCATCCAACCAACAAAATCTAATACCCTCTCATGAAAAAAACACTCAACAAATTAGGAAGAGTGGAACTTCCTCCATTGACAAGGGGCATCTGGTGAGGGCTGAGGGCTCCCCGCTAAGAAGTGGGGGACAGTGTGAGGCCAGGGACGGACAGACACTCAGGTTGGAAAGGAAGAAGCGAACTCCCCCTATTCCTGCACAGAGACCCCCTCAGGAACCCCCCGAACAGCAGCAGAGCTGTGGGAACGAGTGAGCAGGCACAGAGGACCCAGACCGACAGAGCAAGCAGGCTGCGTGTCCAGACGCCAGCGACCAGCAGACCAACACGAAATCAAGACGGTCCCACTCAGGACAGCATGAGAAAGAGTGAGATACTCAGGAATACACTTAACAAAGGAAGTGCAAAACATATACTCCGAAAACCACGAAACGCTGCTGAGAGGAATGAAAGACCCACGTAAGGGGAGGGTCCTGTGCTGCAGAGGAGGGGAAACCTGAGAGAAAGTGTGGGTTTTAGTTAATAATGACTAATTGTAACAAATGCGTCCTATTAGTGTAAGATGTTCATAACAGGAGACCCTGGGTGAAGAAACTCTCTGCACTAACTTCACAATCCTGTAAATGTGTCTTAAAATAAAAAGTTTATTTTAAATAAATAAAACAAAACATGAACCATTTAAAAAAATCAACCAGAACAAAAGCTGGTCTCCCAAAAAGACATACAAACATCCAACAAGCACATGAGAAGATAGGGAAATGCAAATCAAAACCACATCAGGGGCTCCCCTGGTGGCGCAGTGGTTAGGAATCCGCCTGCCAATGCGGGGGACACAGGTTTGAGCCCTGGTCCGGGAGGATCCCACATGCTGCGGAGCAACTAAGCCCATGCGCCACAACTACTGAGCCTGCGCTCTAGAGCCCGCGAGCCACAACTACTGAGCCCACGTGCCACAGATACTGAGCCTGTGCACCTACAGCCCGTGCTCCGCAGCAAGAGAAGCCATGGCAATGAGAAGCCCGCGCACCGCAATGAAGAGTAGCCCCTGCTCGCCACAACCAGAGAAAGCCTGTGCGCAGCAACAAAGACCCAACGCAGCCAAAAGTAAATAAATAAATTTATTAAAAAAAAAAAAGAAGGAAAACCACGAGATATTTTACCACTTCACCACCCCACCCCCCCCCAAAAAAAGGAAAATAACAAGTGTTGGTGAGAATGTGGAGAAACTGGAAGCCTGTGCACTGCTGGAGGGGCTGTAAAATGAGCACAGCCGCTGTGGAGAATAGTCTGGCAGCTCCTCTAAAGGTTAAACAGAGTTACTCAGCAACCCCACTTGTAGGCATGTCCTCAAAGGAATGGAAAGCAGGGACTGGAACAGATACTCGCACACCCACGTTCACAGTCACCAAAAGGTGGAGGCAACCCAAGTGTCCATCCATTTGAGTGGATACACAAAATGTGGTTTAAACACACAATGGAACATTACTCAGCCTTAAAAAGGAAGGAACTTGTGACACAGGCTACACAGGGTGAACCTTGAGGACATCACACTCAGTGAAATAATCCAGTCACAGAAGGACTAATCCTGTCTGATTCCACTCCCTAGGGGTCCCTGGAGGAGTCACATCCACAGAGACAGAAAAGTAGACGGTGGGGCCCAGGGCTGGGGGAGGGGAGGGGAGTGAGCGTTCATGGGGACAGAGCGTCCCTTCGGGAAGACGGAACGTTCTGGGGATGAAGGTGGGGAAGGTAACACGACCATGTGAATGTGCTTCGTGCCCCGCCCTGTGCGCCTAGAGATGGCTGAGACGGTAAATTTTATGTTATGTTTTTTACTGTAGTTAAAAAATACTTTTAATTAAATACACTGCAATAAAACCAAAAAAATTGCACAGTATTCTACATACACATGTGTGCGTGCACACATGCATGTAAAACTGAACTGTGACAAACTCTGTGGAGTGCATTGATATCAATTTCCTGGTTTGATACTGTCTTTTATATATATATATATTTTTAAAATTAAAGTATAGTTGACTTACAATATTATGCTAGTTTCAGGTACACATACTGTCCTACATTTGTGCAAAATATTGAGGACCTGGGTGAAGGAACACAGGACCTACCTGTACAATTTGTTCACAACTTCCTGTGAATCTACAATCGTTCCAAAACAAAATGTAAAAAGAAACTCAACATGAATAAGCAATCTCAGTGTAAAATATAAAAGCAGGTAGGTTTTAAAAGGAAGTATAGGAGAAAATCTTAATAAATTGGTGTTGGACAAAGAAGTCTTAGATATGACATCAAAAACACAAAAAGAAAAGACATAAGGACCGCCACTGCTAAAGAACGAAGGCCCAGCACATCCAGCAAAGGACCTTGTAACCAGGACTATATAAAAAGCTGTCATAACTCAACACTACAAAAACAAACCACCCGATTTTTAAAAAGGGCAAAAAATAAACACTTCACCGAGGAGGATGTTTGTTTCATGGCTCATATATGCAGGAGAGGTTGGTCAACATCGTCAGCCACTCTAGAAATGCAATGAAATCCATGAGACGCCGGCTAAAATACAAGATCCTGGTGATGGCAAGTACTGCCAAGGATGAGAGAGGGTGCTGGCGCGACACAGCTGCCCTGGTTGTGAGACACCTAACCTATGACGCAGGAGTCCCTCCACAGAGTGTTCACCCTCAAGAAATGAAAGCTCAGGTCCACACAAGAGCCTGTACCTGAGGCTCAGAGCAGCTCCACGCACATCTGCCCCAAACCAGACACAACCCCAGTGAATGGACAGATGGCGGTCCCTCCACCAGGAACCCCATCCACGACAAAGAGGACCGGCTGTAGGTGCGCACGGCTTGGTTGAGTTTCAGAGGCAGTGAAGGCCACGCTCTGCACAACTCCACTCACACAAGACTTTCTACAAGACAAATGGCGGTGACGCAGGGACAGATGGCGGCTGCGAGGCCAGTGCGAGGCCAGGGCCACGGAGGTGGCACCCGAGGGGGCCTGGGGCTCTGTGCCTAACTGTGGTGTCCACACAAACACAAACAGGTGTTACAGCTCCCAGCCCTGCACGCCTACCCGAAATGCAAACCTTCCCACGCGATGATCAATCACTCAGCTATCGCTGACTGTTCTGAGATTGTGAATACCGAAGACCGCCCTCAAAGGCGAGCTCGGTAAGTCCAGCAGAACAGGAGCGTTAGTCAGACAGATGTTAGCGGCAACAAATCCTGATCCAAGGTTTACGGAGGAGCTAAGCTTCCAACCTCCACCCCAACCCCCTTGCAGAACGTGTGACAGAGGGAGAAAAGCACATGAAGCCACAGCCGGTCACCCGCAAAACCAGAAGCGAGGCCCCCTGCGAGGGGCTCAGCCCTGCTCAGATCTGGAGCGCCCGCCAGGCGTCCACGTCTGAACCCATCGTCCCCCGGCCACGCGGCAGCTGCGCCCAGAGGTCCAGGCCCGCTGAGAACGGAGACCCTGCCGCAGGCGATGGCTGGCGCCTTCCCACCCCTACAGCCCCTGCCCCCTTCGGGTGGGGTCCAGCCTCCTACCAGAGCCCTGGGGGCCGATACGCAGAGCGTTCTGTGCCACCTCCACTTTCACAGTTCACCCAACCAAGAGACCCGCTTACCTGGAAGAGTATAAAGATGAGCACCAGCTCGTAGACCACACTGACGCAGAGCCAAAACCTCCAGTAGGCTGTACAGACACGGAGAACACAGCGGCATCAGGGGGCGCCGCCCTGCGGCCCGCGGCCCCGCCCCACACAGCTCCCGCGCAAGGCCTCTGCTCGGGGCCCTCAGGTCCCTGGGAGAGACTTCAGAAGCAAGCTCTAACTCAGGGCTGAGCACAGTTTCTCTCTGACTGTTCTTCCTTCCTTCTCTTCCATTCCCGTCCCTAATCTTTCCCGCAGCATAGAAGGCCCGCAAACCACCAGATTCGAGCAGTGACAGCAAACATCCTTGTCTTGTGTTTCCTAGGGATGCTTCTAACCTCCATCATTAAGTAAGTTTGCAGGGTTTTGGTGGATACCTTTCGTCACGCTAAGAGAACCTTTTCATTCCAGTATGTTGTGTTTCTATCATGAACGAGTACAAAACTTTATTCTTCTGCATTTACGAGGATCAATTTGTTTCTTCAGTGTTAATGTGATGAATGAAATTAACACATTTCCCAAATTAAACCATCTCTGAATTCCTGGGATGACGACTTGTTTTAGGAAACTGTCTTAAGTTTCAATCAGCACTTCTGTCCCTCCGGTGACTACACTTGGCGGTTCTATATTATATACTTTAAAGTTGCTGAGAGAGTTGATCTTAGATGTTCTCACCACACACACACACACACACACAAAAAAAAAGTTGAGATTACATGAGATGACAGAGGGGTTAACTAACCATACTGGAGTATGCAATAGACATGTATCAAATCATCACACGGTACACCTTAAACTTATGTTACGTGTCAATCCTATCTCAATAAAGCTGGAAAAAAGAACGAACGTGTCCCTCAGAACCCCTTTCACTGGCCGGGACTCCTCTCTCTCACCATCTGCTTTCCATACTCTCAAGTCCCTGGGGGATGAGATAACAGGAAGGGGAAGGTCTAGAACTGTCCTAAAAGCCAACGGTAACTTCTATCTTCCAAGAATCTTCAGAATCCTGTTTAATAAATGCCTAAGGGGACTTCCCTGGTGGCGCAGTGGTAAAGAATCTGCCTGCCAATGCAGGGGACATGGGTTCGATCCCTGGTCCGGGAAGATCCCACGTGTCACGGAGCAACTAAGCCCGTGCGCCACAGCTACTGAGGCTGCGCTCTAGAGCCCGCGAACCACAACTACTGAAGCCCGCCTGCCCCAGAGCCCATGTGCCACAAATACTGAGCCCACGTGCTGCAACTACTGAAGCCCGCGGACCACAACTACTGAAGCCTGCGCGCCTAGAGCCCATGCTCCGCAACGAGAAGCCCGCGCGCCACAACGAAGAGTAGCCCCCGCTCGCCGCAACTAGAGAAAGCCCGTGCGCAGCAACGAAGACCCAACGCAGCTAAAAAACAAATAAATAAATAATAAAATAAATAAATAATAAGATATCTGCTTACCCTATGCTTATGTCTGTAAAGAAAAAATAAACCACCAGCCTACTTTTAAAAGCTAATTCACCTTGAATTAAAAAAATAAGCCGTGCTCACAAACTGGAGACACAAGGTTTGGCCACGGCTATTCCACAGCTATTCCAGGTCATCTGTGACAGCACCACGTGCTCTCCCGCCCCCGCTTCAGCGGGGACCCAGGGGACAGGCAGCCGGGCAGGTGAGTGGCAGGGGTGCGGGGCCTGTTGTGCCAGAAGAGGGTGAGAACTGCACACACGCCAGGCTCCGGGGCCAGCCCGGCACCCTCAGGCCTTGGGCCTAACCCGCTTGCCGGGGGAAAAACCGCCCCGGACACTGACGAGGATCCAGCCTCGCACGGGCAGGAAATACAAACGTGGCTGAGTTCTTGGGAAGGTGGGCTAACGTGTTCCGAGACAACGGACGTAAACAGCCGAGGTGACAGGCTTATTCTTCGTGCCCTTGAAGACAGGAAAAACCTGGAAAATTCTCCCTGGTTCGAGACTGCAGCAGCAGGTCGAGGGCTGTGGAGCAGGGACTTGGGGCGGCCGAGTGTGGCTGCCCAGCTGCGGGGACGGCCACCTCCTCCCATGAAGGCTGCGCTGTCCCTGCCCCGACCACCCCCACTCTGCTCAGACTCCCCACCACTAGCACCCCGTAGAGCCCACCAGGACCCAGGCCTGCCCCCCCCCAAGTGGCCAGCGGGTCCTCGCCCCTCCCCACGGCCAGGGTCCCCACACGGCTCTCCGCCAGCCACCCCGGAGGCTCCTGATCACGGGCTGCCCTGCTCCCAGACCCGCACTCGTATCTTCTTCCCGAGCAGCAACTCTGGCCACCTCAGCAGCACCTGCAACGTCCTCGTCTACTCCAGCTTCTGCAGGGAGCCGCTCACGAGGGCAAGGGGGCCTCTTTAGTGGCAGCCCCAGCTGGAGCTGCAGCCAACTCGTTTCCAAATAAAGCAACGCCCCACACAGGTCGGTTGTCTGCTCCCCCAGTGGCTACCTGAGCCGGGCCCAGAGGAGGGAGGGAGGCACGCAGAGACCCCAGGGCGCCTCCTTTGTGGAGTCCGTTCCTGCCAGTATGCACACGTGACCTGATTTGAGAGGCTGAGGACCTCCTGCCAACTACCAGGTGAACAAGCCACCTGGACGGTGCTCTGGGGCAGGTCCCCCCGTGAACTAAGCCGAGACTGGCAGAGAAACAGGGTGTGCGCACAGCAACCAAATTCAGGAAAGGCAGAGCCTCGCTCAGAACGTCGGCTCGGAAACTGCGGCACTGCCCGCTCCAGAGGGGCAGCCGGCCTGACACTCACACCGCTCAGAGCCGCAGATGGAGCTTTCCTGAAGCTGAAGCCCCGGGATGATGCGGGCAGGGCCTTGTCTGTCCTGCTCGCGGCTCGTCCAGTGCCGGGTGCCCACGAGAACTTCGCTGCGCCCCCACCCACCGACAGCCTCTGGGGAGCTTCTGGCGGCTCCTGTTCTCCCTTCCAAGTCTGTCGGACGAGCACTGAACACACCTGGTTTCTCACTGTGACTCTGGTGGTTCTGACACTTCAGCTCACTTTTCCGTTGCTCTGGTTAAGAGTCCACGCCCTTCTGAGGCAAGACTGGACGGGCCCACACCAGTGGAGACGGTGGAGAAGGTCCTGCAGCCCCTCTCCAACCCCCAGTGGGGGCCGTGCCCTTCGGCTCAGGAAGCTCACGCTGCCCCGGGGGCAGGGACCATACAGGCTTCACCCAGCACCAACGTCCCCACCAGGCATTGAAGGGGCAGAGCCTCCGGGGGCCTCGCTCACAACCCCCGGCTCGCTGGCCCCTGAGCAGATACGCCCCTTCTAGGGGGCAACTGGGTAGCACCCATCAGGAGCCCCAAATGCTCATGCCCTTCATCTGCTACGCCCCCTGGACCTTTGGTCCCATGGATAATCAGACAGGTACACAAAAGTGTACATGTGGAAATTCACTACAGCCTGGTTTATTGCCACGAAATTGGAAACCCCCAAGTATACAATCATACAGGACTGGTTAAGTAAACTGTAGTACATTCAAATGATGACAACAAATGATGATAAACAAGGAGCCATCAAAAATCCAGTTCTCAAATGAAAAATTAACAAGGATATGCATGTGTTAAGCCTGAGGTGAATACTGCATGATACAAAACCACACATACGGTATGATGCCAACTTCTTGTTTTTACACCTGTGTACGTATACACGCATACACACTCATTAAATCTTAACGGTGGTTATTTTCCTTATTTTAAATATTTAAAAATACTTTATTTAAAAATACTTTATGTATTTTCCAAATTTTCTACGATAAATACACACCCTTAATGAGATAGAAACTCGTTACTAAATTGAGACCCTTCAGGAAAACTCACCACCCCTGCCCCGGAGCCGGCCCCTCGGAGAGGCTGGAGCCCGGACAGGCTGGAGCCCCTCCAGCTGTGAGGGGATGTCCCAGGGGTTGCCAGAAGGCCCCACGACTCCGGGGTGGGGGGTGGCTGTGGATGGCGCCCTGTGAGCCTCCCAACAGCGGGGGGGGGGGGGGGCACAACCACCAGCTCGAGGCCACGCCAAGAGCACTGGACGGCCCCGGGCGCCTCCGCCTGCAGGGAGACCCCTCTGACTAGCACAGAGAGGGCAGGGACGGGGGAGGAGCGGGGGCGGGGGCGGGTCCCCGGGGGCTAGCGCCCAAAGAGGAGGGGCTTCGAGGTGGCGGTGAAGCCGGCCAGCCGGGAGGGGCCCCAGGGGGGACGGGACACCCACACGCAGCAGCACAGACACAGAGTGACCCTCAGAACAGCACGGCCACACGGGCACACACGGAGAAAGAAACGGCAAGTTACCTGGATGAGGTCTGGAAAATGGCCCGTCTTTAGCTTGTGTGACTCCAAAACATAAGAAAACCAAAATACTGGCCACAATACCTCTGCAAATAAAGAACAAACAGCCCTCAGTGTGCGGAAGCGCCAAGCTCCGGGTCGGCTCCTCCCCGGTGGGAGGTGGGAGGTGGGAGGGACCCCCGGGCGCCCACCACAGGGATGGCCCCTGACCCCCGGTTAGGGCAGAGCCGAGGCTCGGCCGCAGAGAGGCTAGCGGCCCAGCACTGCCGCCCTGGCCCCAGAGGCAGCACCAACCCGGGGAGAAGGCCCTGCCACTGGGCTGTGTCATGTGTACCGTCAAGAGCCACGTCACTAAGACGTGTGGCACATTAAAAACACACAAACAAAAAGCCCCTAAAATTCCATACAGGATGATCCAGAGCTCACTAAAGCCCTAAGATGGAAAGGTATTATTAGGATCAAATGGCCTCCCACTCCAACAAGGCTGGGGCCCCGCTAGTAGCTCTTTCGTCCTGTGGGGCCACCGTATCCAGTCCCAGCAGGAACCCACCAGGAGACAGAGTGAAAGCCACGCAGACACACACGGCACCCCTGCCCACGACAGAGGAGCAAGGCGGGCCCAGCTCACCCCGCCCGTGGGGGACTGTCATGCCACAAGGGTTCACAGTCTTGCGTTCGCAGGCCTGGGTGACTGCACGTGAAGCCGCCGTGCACGGACGCACTTCTCACGGGACGCCCGAGGCCGCCGTCCCCAGAAGCAGGTCTGAGGATGCAAAGCCCTGTCCCTGGCACTCAGCAGTGGGGTGGGGTGCAGGTGAGGCTGCCCTGGGGGCAACGGTCACCCTTCCAGGGTCTGGTGAAAGGGCCGCTAGACACCCTCCTGCCCCAAAGGGATGATGTGGGAAAATCTGTCGCCCAGAAGGACTTTTAGAGGAAAGCAAATAAATTACACTTTAAAATAATCTTTTAATTTTAGAAAAGAAAAGTTACAAAGACAGTACAGAATTTCCCACACTCCGTGAGCGTGGGACAGCTGTCACAGTCAGTGAACCAACACTGATCCAGTAACTGAAGTCCACAGTTTTTTCTTTCAGATTTCTTTACTTTCTACCTAAAGTCCTTTTCCTATTCCAGGACCCCATCCAGGGCCCCACATGACAGTCCTCAAGTCTCCTTAGGCTCCTCTGGCCTGTGACAGGTTCTCAGACTGGCCCTGTTCCGATGACCTGGACAGTTTTGAGGAACACCGGCCAGGTATTTTGTGGAATGCCCCTTAATGAAGGCTGTCTTTTTTATTAGATCAGGGCTGTTTATGATTAGATCAGGGCTGTAGGATTTTTGGAAGTGAGATCACAGATGTTAAGGACCATCTTCACATCATATCAAGGGTACACACCATCGACACGATTCTGATTGTTGGTGCCGACCCTGACCCCCTGGCAGAGGTATGTCTGTCGGGTCCCCTCCACACCTCGCCTTCGGGAGGAAGGCCCCCGCCCCCCGCACAGCTGGCAGGGAGGAGCTCCGCAACCTGATGGGAAACCTTCTGTGCAGGAGGTTTGTCTCTGCTCCCCGATTCACTAATGTGTTCGGTCATTTCTTACATCAGCCCAGATTTGTGGGTGCCTACGTTACACGCTGGGTTATAATTCAATACTTGATTGATATCGGTGCTCAAACTCTTCCAGCTTTGGCCACAAGGAGCTTTCATTTGGCTCCTGTACTGCTTTGACACGCCCCATCTTTGTGGAGGTTTGTATTCTTGTTTCTGAGCACCTCCCTCCTTTCTGGTGCTAGAAGATGCTCCAGGCCCATCTTGGGAGTTCCCTGTCCCAGCCCTGGAATCGGCCATTTGTCCAGGGAGCCTGGTTCCTTTGCTGGAGAACGAATGCTCTTAGGAACCAAGATCTGGGGGCCCGTGTACTCCTTGCCTCTGGGCCCTCTCGGCTGACAGAGCAACAAGATACGTGTGTGCCAACCTCGCATACACACACGTTACAAATATTCCTGTGTGTAACCACCTGTCTCTACATTAAACGAACGTGAGTTCTCACTGAAGTCTCCAACCAGCATCTGTTATCCACGGATCATTCTCCCCTTGGTCGCCTGTAACCTCCCACTCCTCCGGGGTGAGAATCCCGGCCCCCACCATCCGTGTACTTTCCTGTTCAATCCCAGCGCACGTGTACAGCAGGGACACAGCTGTTAACCCATGCCCCATGGGAAACAACTTCACCACTAGAGCCCAGTGCTGTGTGCACATCCCTTGCCTTCAGGCCTACAGACCTCACTCGTTTCCAAAGTGACTCAGGTCAGCACCTTTTGTAGGTTCTCCTGTCACAGTCTGCATTCCTTCCTGGGGTCTTCCACCTCTTAAACGACTTTTTTTTTTTTTTTAATTTATTTATTTTTGGCTGCGTTGGGTCTTCGTTGCTGCACGAACGCTTTCTCTAGTTGCGGCGAGTGGGGGCTACTCTTCATCGTGGTGCGTGGGCTTCTCATTGCAGTGGCTTCTCTTGCTGCAGGGCACGAGTTCTAGGCGCGCGGGCTTCAGTAGTTGTGGCTCGCGGGCTCTAGAGCGCAGGCTCAGAAGTTGTGGCGCACGGGCTTAGTTGCTCCGTGGCATGTGGGATCTTCCCGGACCAGGGCTCAAACCCGTGTCCCCTGCATTGGCAGGAGGATTCTTAACCACTGCACCACCAGGGAAGCCCCTAAACGATTTTTAAAATTTGCATACTTAGGTTTACTCTTTGTGTTGTTCAGTCCTACGGGTTTTGACAAACACACAGCGTCCTGCATTCACCATTACAATATCAACAGAACAGTTTCAAGAGCCTAAAAAAATCTCACACTCCATCTATTCATTCTCCCCCTGCCCCGGAAACCACTGATCTTTCTACCATCACATAGTTTTTGCCTTTTCCAGAATGTCACAGCGTTGGACTCATACAGTATGTAGCCTTTTCAGGCTGGCTTCTTTCCCTCAACAATATGCATTTAAGCTTCGTCTCTGTCTCCATGGCCTGATAGCTCATTTCTGTTTATTACTTAATGATATTCCATTGCATGAAGGTACCAGTTTGTTTACCCATTCACCCACTAAGGACATTTTGGTGGCTTCCAAGTTTTGGTGATTGTGAACAAAGCCGCTACAAATGTCCATGTTTGGGTGTGGACTTAAGTTTTCAGCTCCTCTGGGTAAATACCAAGGCGCACAGCTGCTGGATTATGTTTAGTTCTCTGAGAGAGTCTCCAACCGTCTTCCAAAGCGGCTGCCCCATTCATGTTCCTGCCGGTGATGAATGAGAGTTCCTGTTGCTCAGGTCCTCGCCAGCGCCCAGTGTTGCCGTGTTTTCAATCCTGGCCACTCGAGCAGGTGTGTAGTGGCATCTCCAAGCTGATGCATGGTGCTGAGCGCATCCTTTCACGCACTTGTGTCCTCTTTGGTGTCCGTCCAGACCTTCTGCCCGGCTTGGAACTGTGCTGCTGGTTTTCCTCCCGCTGAGCTTCAAGAGCTCTCTGCACAGTGAACACACATACTTCATCAGACGCGTATTTGGCAAACGTTTCCCACCAGCCTGTGGCTTGTCTTTTCTTTGTTATGTTTTGCAGAGCAGAAGTTTTTAATTTTAATCAAGTCCGACTTATCAGTTTTTTCTTCTGCGGATCATGCTTTAGGTGTTCTATCTAAAAAGTCATTGGGACTTCCCTGGCGGTCCAGTGGTTAGGTCCAGTGGTTGAGACTCCACACTTCCACTGCAGGGAGCGCGGGTTTGATCCCTGCTCAGGGAACTAAGATCCCACATGCCTCACGGCGAGGCCAAAAAAAAAAGGCATCATCAAACTCAAGGTCACCAGATTTTCTCCCACGTTTTCTTCAAGAAGTTTTATAGTTTTCTATTTTCTATTTAGGTCTATAATCCATTTCGAATTCATTATTGTGAAAAGTGTAAGGTCTGTATCTAGATTATTTTGTTGAAAATTCTCCTTTCTCCACTGACTTGCCTTTGCTCCTCTTTGCGTGGGGCTACTTCTGGGCTCTCTACTTGTCCAGCCTCTGCCAGCACCACTGTCCTGACCACCACTGCACAGCTTTACGGTCAGGCCTCTGCCTCTGTGCTTCAGTACTGTGAATACATTATATTTCTACACATTACAAATATGCAAAATATGTTTATATTGTACATGTATTGATTTATTTACACATTTACACATGCATATGTGTATATATATATGTAAACATCCCAATGTCACCAACAGATAATGGATCAAGGAACTGTGGCGTGTCCACACGGTGGACCACCCCTTGGCAATGGACCAGGATGACTGCTGACAGACACGGCAACGTGGGTGTCACAAAACCATCATGCCGAGTGGGAGGGGCCAGACACAAGGGAGCATGCTGGATGACACTGTACAACAGGCAAGAAGGGCCTGTGGGGACAGATCGGTGGTAGCCTGTGGCCAGCAGTGCACACTGACCGCGGCCCTCAGAGGAAACTCAGCGTGTACCTCCACCTAGTTGTGGCACGTAGATAAGCCATACGTTTTAATTACGTGCATGTTATATTAAATGACACAACAATAAAGTTGGCCTAGGAAGAAAAATCTACTCCCTTAAAGTGACAGAACTTGTTAGATCCACAATGACACACAAGGTGAAATTGAAAGCTTAAGGGAAACGAACCAATTTCCTAGATTTTTAACAACGTAAATATTAAATTAAAAAAAAAGCCATAACCTTTGGGAAGTATTTTACATATACAAAACCTTCCCCTGAGAGCATCAAAACCTCTGACACAATAAAAACCAGCAGCCCCAGCGGCCTCCCGAGACCGGGGGACCTCATCACAGCCCAGGCAGACGTGCTGACGTGGGGGGCAGGCTGTGCGCCCCTCTGGGGTCCACGGGGGTGAGAGCGGGCTCAGCAGAAATGAACCCCCACGCGTATGTGACGGTCCCTGGAGGAAGCCGCAGAGCCTCGGACAGGTGAGGGCGGGGCTCCAGGCACCACCAGCAGCCGTACAGGGCCAGGAGGGCAGCTCCTCTGTGCCCCTGCAGTGGGCCGAGAGGGCCAGAGACGGTGGCTACGATGTCCTGTGTCCCCAGAGCACAGAACTTCAGGGCAGAGCAGTGCCTGGGGCCCTCGAATTCCCACCCACCTGCCTTCCCCCGGCCCCGCCTTCAATGAAATCACACAGGGGACCCCAGGGAGAGGACCCAGGTGTCCCTCTTGGTGGCACCTTCTGGGCTCACTGTGCCAACCTCTCTCGGGCAGAAACAGCTCAGGAGAAAGGCCAGTGCAGGAAGAAGAGGTGGGGAAGCACCCACCTGGGTCCACAGCTGCTGTCCCGGACGAGGCCAACAAGCCCCCTCGACGTTGGGGGTCTGAGCCCCTGGGCCCCTGGGCGCAGGGCAGGGCCCAGGGCAGCAAGGCTTTGTGACTCGCCTGGGCCCCTGCCTCGGGAGGCATCCCGGGACACGCTGCTGGGCCCACTCTTGCTGTGGGGGGGGCCCGCTCGTCCTTGTGACTGGTCTTGCCCTGTGACGTCACAACTGCTCATCTCTAGCCCAACTTCATAGCCACGTGGGGACACCTCTTCAGTGTGACCAAGCTCTACCTTTTTGATCCTCCCTGCCTGGCTGTGCCCAGCAGACGCTGCAAACCCTCCATAACCACGTGCTGGCAAACAAATGCACAGGAAAGGCCAGGTTCCAGCTGGAAACCCCCTTGAGGCAGACGTGGGGCTCCGTCTCCAGGTCCACAGGCCCAGCGTCCCCCTCAGAGACCCACCCAGAGGGGCCCAAAGAGGAGCCCAGCTGCCTCCTCTGCTCTGGGCTCCGCGACCCCTGCTGCCAGGCCTGCGGTGTGATCACACAGGGCTGAGGAGGGCTGGGCAGCCCGGGCGGGAGGCCTGCGCCTTACAGGGGAGGGTAACACACACCTCCTGGTGTCCTGGACCCAGGCGTCTACACCACAGTCCAGGCGGAGGGTTGGACCCCAAGGGTGAAGGTGTACGAGCCCAGCCCACCACCCAAAGCTGACCAACGGTCTCCTGCCACCTCTGGGCTCCGGATGCCGCCCTCCACCTCTGTCCCTGCCTGGCCTCCTCTTGCTGTCCCACCACAGCAGGTGGAGCCTGGGCCCCAGGATCAGAACAGCAACAGGGGCTTCATGGCACCAGAGAGGGAGAGGTGAGTCCGTCCAGCGTAGAAAATGCACAGAAACGAGTTCTGAAACCAGCTAGTCTTCCCCACGCACTTCTGAGACTGGCTCCAGAATCCATGGGATTCAGGCAAAGGACACAAACCTACCAGCTGGTCTATTTCTGGAGATAATGCTGGAAAGACAGTCTACCCACTTCCTGCCCTGCAGGAGGAGATGGACCACCAGACTCCTAAAGCCAGTTTAAAACTTTCAAAAAGTCTTCTAGTCAACAGAGTGTAGAAGAATGGTGCTAGCTGATGGGAACCACCCCTGGCCTCACAAAAAGCCCAGACACTCAAATTCACGGTCACTGTGATATTGTGATTTATAGCAAGAAATACGTATTTGGTCTTCATCTGTTTCAGGCCAGAGCTCCTAAAACCCCTGGTATTGCCCAAGCGCTGAGGGCTACAAAGGTATCTTTTGTTATGTTAACGAGGTGACTTTTGGACCCCACCTCCGGATGGGAGCTGGTTGCCAGGGGGCCAAGCAGACGACTGGAGGGCTGGTCTGGAACTCTCCGTCCTACCCCCAGACCCCTGGGAAGGGGTAAAGATTAAGTCAATCGCCAGTGGCCAGTGATTTAATCAATCACGCCATGTGAGGAGGGCCTCCCTAAACCCCAGCAGCACGGGGGTTCAGAGCCCCCAGGCTGGTGACCGCGTGGACGCTCTGCGTCCCATCCCCACACCTTGCCCTACACATCTCTCCCATCTAGCTGTTCCTCCATCTTTCTATGAAAAAACCTTTGATAATAAATAAGTAAAATGCTTCTCTGAGTTCTGTGAGCCGCCCTAGCAAATTAATTGCACCCAAGGAGGAGGCGGTGGGAACCTATGGTTTACAGCCCGTCAGGTGATGACCGCTCTTGCGACTGGGGTCTAAGTGGGGAGGGAATGAAGTCTGGCCGGACCGAGCCCGGGACCGTGGGGCCTGGCACTGCCTGGGATGGTGTCAGAACTGAGCTGACCTGCGGCACACTCAGGTGGGGCCTGGGGTACTGAGGGTGGGATGTGTGGGGAAGCCGCCCCATCGGAACTGACCTGAACCCCTTTAGACCCCTCCCTGGAGCCGCCACAGCACCTTCTGGTTTCTCGCGCGCAAATGCAGCATGAGCGGGGGGTCCCACGGGAGCCGTGCTGTCGATCCCAGGGATGGGGACGGGCAGAAGAGGGGCTGAAAGTGCCACACAGCACCCAGAGACCCCGCCAGCCGCGTGGAGCGAGGCTGGGCCGGGCCGGTACCTCTTGGTGTTGTAGGCTGTGTCCCGCGGTGTCTCTTCCAGCAGTGTCACGTAGCCCAGCACGCAGGTGAGGATGAAGAGCACGCTCAGGGTGTGGGCCCGCCTGCAACGCAAACAGCCCGCGTCGGTGCACGGAAAGCACGCGTGGGACCGCGGCGCGACGGGCCGCCAGAGGAGCGAGCTCGGCCCTCGACCTCCAGCTCAAAATCCCCCGAGCGCCAGCTACGGCTGCATGACTCCCAGATGGTGCTGTGCCGGCGCGGCGGCCCGTTCGGGCGGGGAGAGCAGACGGCACGTTGGCTCGAGGCGTCCCGGGCAGGTGGCTCTGCTACAGAGGGACCAGGCGGCCGGTTAAGTGGGCTCCGGGCACCGAGCAAGATCGCCCCGAGACCAACCTCGTGATTCATTAAGTGACCATGGCTGAGAGATTCGCCGGGATGACAGCGGAGCACTGGCAGCAGAGAGAGGCCCCAGGGCCGGAGCAAGAAGGGCGTGGGCCGGCCACGGCCGCCGGCCCAGAAGACCGGGCAGAGAGATGGCTGCCCGGTGGGGGTGAGACATGGGCTCCCCGCTTCCGCCTGCCCACCCTGGCTGGGCCTCCAGAGCCCCGATGTGGGAAAGGGGCGGCGCTCGGCAGGCAGTGGGAGGCCTCTCCTGGAACCAGGGCCCACGACAAGTCCAGCACCCGACCGCACGCCGCCCAGCCACATACCCGCTGGGGCCCCTCTGCGCTGAACAACTGACTGCAGAGGGGGCAGAGGCCCAGCTTCCGTGTCCGTGGAGAGACGATGCAGCCCTGCATTTCTAAACGAGGGCACCTCCAGCCTTGAAGGGCACCCTGAAGACGAGTGAACAAACACACGAAAAGCATCGAGCCCAGTACTGGCCTCCTGTCGAAACTCCGTGAAACACGCAGTGAAGAAACGAAAAAGCCAGCCACCAGCCGGGAGAAAACACTGATGACACGTACACCCGACAAAGGCCTTTGTACCCAGAACACACAAAGAGCTCTTACAGCTCAACGATAAAGACGATCTCCCGAAACACGAACGAAAGACTGAACACACACGTCAAAGAAAAAGATCAACAAATGGCCAATACCACAGGAAAAGATGTGCAGCATCCCTGGTCGTCGTGGCAGCAGACATGCAGCATGGCAGTCAGCAGCGCCCGCCCCTGGGACGGGATCACGGACGGCACGAGTGCCTTCGAGGAAGGGTCCTCGCGAGGACGCGGAGCCACCAACACACACATTCCAGGTGGGGCTGCAAAAGGGTGCAGCCGCTTTGAAAATGCTTCCCAGTTTCTTACAAAGTTAAACAGAGTCTATCACCCAAGCCAGCCATTCCTTCCAAGTGTTTACTTGTGAAAAATGAAAGCATATGTCCATTCAAAGACTTGTACGTGGACGTTAACCCCATGCTGACAGCCAGGCATGAAAGCAACCTGCTGCCTGTTTCCACCGACAAGACTCACAAGAGGTGGCGATAGAGCATGGATGGCAGATTGGCAGGGGAGGTGCTAGGGCAGCAGCTTCCAAGATGATGGAATGTCCTGCATCCCTACCCCGGTGGTGGGCACCATGTGTAAGGCGCTGGAGTGTGGATACGGACCCTCAAGTGGGTGTGTGTCATGGAAAGCAATCGTACCTTGATTCAAGTAATTTTCTAAAAAGCAAGAGTGGGGCTGCATGAGATTAGGCTGGCGCTAGAGACCTGGACCATAGTTAGAGCCCATCCCGACGTCCGGCAGACCAGTCCTCTTCTCCATCCTCATTATTCTTGCATATTTCCTCTCCCATCTTAACTGTGACATCAGTCTGACAGCTGCCACAAATAATTCTAGTAGGATTCTAATTGGAACTGCACTGATTTTTTTTTTTTCTTTTTTTGCGGTACACGGGCCTCTCACTGCTGTGGCCTCTCCCGTTGCGGAGCACAGGCTCCGGACGCACAGGCTCAGCGGCCATGGCTCACGGGCCCAGCCTCTCCGCGGCACGTGGGATCCTCCCAGACCGGGGCACGAACCCGCGTCCCCTGCATTGGCAGGTGGACTCTCAACCACTGCGCCACCAGGGAAGCCCTGAACTGAATTTATAAATTAGCCCTGGAAGAACCGATGAGTCACAACTAGATGAGAGTTCCCCATCCACAAGACAATGAGTATCTCTCCATCTATTCAGGTGTTACGCCCTCCACTTAAATTTTATTTTCTTTGTGAAAACAAAAACAGTCATGTTCAGATAAGTCAGCTCCAAGTAAAGAAAGCAGAGAGCACATTCTTTTGCCATATTTCACAATACTGGCATTTAAAACTATTAGAAGTGAACAAAACTCCTATTTTAACTATTTTCATAAAATTCAATGTTAATATATTCACATTTGAGTCCTAGGCCATGAAGGAACTTCAGGAAAATCTCAGCCTTTCAGCTGAACTCTGTATAGTAAACATTTCAGTGCCCGAGAGATCTGTGGAATAATTACAGCACACAGACTACATTATAAGGTTCTACTTTAGACCTTCACTCCTAAGGTTCTCTGGATGTGGTGACCTAGAAACTGATCCTCTGCTGGACATTAGCCAACACCTACACACAGAGGGACTCAGCTGCCTCTCCTGGGTCTAGGACATGGCCCACCCTTCCCACCCCAGAGGGGACATCAGATTTTAGCAGGGAGAACAAGAGTCACTGAGAACCCACCAGGGACCGAGGGCATCTGGATTATGAGGGTGACAACAGTAAGTCATGGGCCTCTCCGTCACCTTGGCGCCTGAGGCTGGTCAGAGCTATAAACGGCAGTGTCAGGGTCACGCAGCTCGGTGGTGAGGGTCTGGGGTCTGAGCCCTGCTCAGGATGCCTCTGGCCCACCTGTATCACCTCATAAACCCTCGCCGCGAGGTGATGAGACCCAGGGCCAGTGGCCTAAGTGACACAGACACTAAGCGGCGCAGAGCAGCTACCCGGTGCCAACAAACCCCAATCCTGTCTCCCTGAGCTGTCGTTCCAACACAGCAAGACACACAGAGGGCTGGGTGTGGAGTCAATGAAGCGGGGTGGGGTGGGGTGCAGAATTAGGGAGGGCCTCACGCAGGACACCTGGGGACGCAGGTCCAGGCCAGCAACGCGAGAGCAAAGGGCTGAGGGGCCACCATGGCTGGAGGAGGGGGTCCTGCCCTGGGAGGCCCGGACTCACGTCGGTGGGGCAAGAGCCGCTGCAGAGCCCAGAGCAGACGGGGCTGCCTCGCGACCCTCCAGGGCAGGCAGGAGATGCTGGGAGTGGCTGGTCTGGATCTGCCCAGAAGGTACAGCTGACGTGCTGGACAGGACGTGGAGCCCAAGCCGGCCGAGCGTGACTGAGCAGAACCGCTCAGGGCCGGCGGGGTTCAGCTCCAGGCCTGTGTAGACGTGCCTGGCGGGGCGTGGGCGGAGCCACGGGACAGCACCCTTGGCAGGCAGGCCGGCAGGCAGGCCCGGTCCCCTGAGCTCCAGAATGCCCACTGCCTGCCCCAAGAGGCAGAGTCACGCCTACCCTGGTGAGCATTTCCAGAGGAAAAAAGCAAAAAACAGGAATAAAGTCAGAAATCAAGATGTGAGAATTGGTCCCAAAGGTCCCTGCTTTTCAGCCACCACAGCACAGACTCCTCACCAGGCTTCTTTTCAGCTCAAACACCAAGTCTGAGCTCAGATTTCTCCTCAGAAACCATGGAGGCCAGAGGAAGTGGGACAAAATTTGTAAAGCAGTGAAAGAAAAGAAATGTTAAACCAGGATCCCATGTACAGCAAAAACATCCTTGAGAAACGAAGGTGAACTAAACATTCGTGGATGAGGAAGAAGTAGAGAATCCGGTGCCGGCAGACCTGCTCTAAAAGAATCACTCACTCCAGGAAGGTCTCCAGACAGAAGGGAAGTGAGACTAGAAGGAAACCCAGGTGGCCAGGAAGGAAGACGGAGCCGCTGAGATGGGAAGGCTGGGCAGATCAGGTACTGTCCTCATGAACACTGTGTGATGGGGACCACCAGAGCCCAAGGGGAGAGGCCAGACGGACTGAGATGGACTTGATGTGGCAAAGCGAGGATGCTGGGGCTGGAAAAGCTCTGCATGTTCACTGTGGCCACAGAGACGTGATAAAAACAACAGGTCGGTGGTGCAGGACAGCAGGGAAGATTCCATGTCCCTCTCGGATACCAGAGCTGGGCAACGACCTCTTGCTCCTAGTTCCCGGTGCCCAGGAAGACAAATGCACCGTTTGGTTGAGTGACTAACAGATGACGTGGGGATCCAGGCACAGGGAGAGATCGGCCGTAAATCCTGTGACTCCAGCCACTGGGCCAGGGTGAGGGCATGAAGACAGCAGGCTCCCTGCCATGGTGAGAGGAAAATACCCAGTTGTCAGCCCCTGTCTAGAGGTGACCATACTCATATGCCGAGCGGGCAGGGAGGCAGCCTGCCAAACCAATCAGAGAAGGTACAAAGATGTGGCTGTGAGACTGAGTGCACAGCGGCGGCTCGGCCAGGTAACGTCAAGACCAGAAGGCCTGTCCCAGGCCTGCGAGAGGCACCTGGGGCCACCGACCCTCCTGGCCTGCTGACCAGCAGGACCAAAAAGGCACCAGCTGGCAAGTCATGCTGCCCTGATGTGGGCGAAGCTGGCAAACCCCAACACACACTGACTGAGGTACGTGGGGCGTCTCAGATCTGCCCCACAAATCCTCACAGCTACTGTGAGATGTGTTGCTGACAGCAGAGCCCGCGCTCACCAAACGCTCAATGCTGTAAGATGTGAGCATGCAGTGAGCATTTCCAAAATGTCACAGCCATCCATCTTGTCCCTGACTCAAAGCGTGGTGACCCAACGGCGATTCATCTTGCCCCTTCCCCGAGGTCCAGTTTGGGGCAGCCCAGCCTTGGGCTCCACAACTGAATCCTAATTCCATACTCTGTGGCTGACAAGTAATGACAAAGAAACTCACAATCCTCATACATGGCCCCCAAGAAGCCCAAGCTCCTTTGGAAACGAAAACTGTAAAAACAAGGTTTTGAACATGCAAGAATTCTTTCAAGTCATTTTGGAACATACAGTCGTTTCCACAAATACATACTTTTTAGTCTTTAGGTTAATTTTTTGGTAACATCCATTAATAAAATTCCCTAAAACTCAAAATAAAGAGTTTTTAAAATCCCAGCACAGCAAGTCAATGATGAGAGACTCAGAAAAAGGTAAGTGGCTGGGCCCTACAAGTAAAAATAAGTCATTCTCGCCAGGTGAGCATCTGGTTACCTGCCTTGAGGAAACGTGAAGCTTCTTCCCCTGCACAGGTGAGGGCAGAGGCCCGGGACGCAGCAACAACCACACACGCCAGCAGCCCACACACCTGCGGTGCAGAGGCTGCAGACACCCGCCCAGGAGGCCGGTACCCGGAACTGGCAGCCCCGCGGCGCGCCCTCCTGGCTCCATCAGGCCTCCCCACAAGTGAGCGCAGCTACGGCAGGCCTTTCTGTGTCCCCATGGGCAGGGACCCGCGGGCCGCTGCTCTGTGCTTCTAAAGAAACCCGCACGTGCCCTCGTTACCCTCTGGCTTCTGTGAGCACCACTCAGCACCCCCTTGGCCAACATGCTGAGCCTTCTGAGGCTCCAGTCTTGTGCCAGAACCTAAGTTTCTTGTTTAGTTCTCTGTTGTATCCCCTAGAACAGCAACTGGCACCCCCAAAATATGCACTGAATGAACGGGAAAGGAAAGCAAGCCTGGGCACCACTCCAGAACCTCAGTCTCCCTCCTGTGGTGACCAGCCGGGCTGTCGGAGGACGGTGCCCTCTGCCCTGAAGTCTGAAGGGGCCCTGTTCCCAGAGCAGGAGACGCCTGGTCCACTCACAGAATGTCTCTAGCTCTGGGGCCACACCCCCGCCGAGGAGGGCACCCCACCCCTCTCCCCCTCCCCCTGGCTCCAGGCCACTGGAGCACAGTATCTTCCCAGAGCAGGGCTGGGTGGCCACCCCCAGCAGTAGCTGCCCACACCCACAGGGAAGATCCCGACCTCGTTAGATGCAGGGATGCCTCCCCCACCACATCCGCTTCCCTGTCTCTCCCGAGTCAGATACAAGCAAGACACCAGTGGCCCCACGTGCACCTCCCCTGAGGTTTCCAGCTGTGTGGCACCTCGCCGACTGTCCAGTGGCTCTGTCAGGCTCTCCTCCTTTCCTGATCACATTTTCTCTGCGGTCCCAGGCTCTCTGAGGAGCTGCTTCCACATGGCATCCTTGCTGCCTACACGTCTGTCTCTCCCATGAGCTCTCTTGGCACCAAAGCCACAAATGTCCCCAGGGCCTACCACGGGATACAACTTTAGGTGGCCGTGAACTGAACAGCATAGAACGGCCACAGCCCTCCTCTCAAGAAGCACACTTTCTAGCGTATGGGGTTTGTGCCTCTAAGAAGCAAGGAAAGAGAAGCTCAGACTGGCGAAGGGTAGCCCAAGGTCACTGAGCCATCAGGTGCACGAGCCACACCTGGGACCTGTTGGTCCAAGACTGCTTTCCTGGACCCTCAAACGCAGAAGTGCCCAACTCGGCCTAAAGCAACATCATGAACTCTTCCAACTCTGCTCCTGGCGGCCCCTCCCTCCCTGACCCCCGCGAAGGTAGACTAGAGGGCAGCCTGATCCCGAGGCTTGGCCGGGACCGAGCTGCACACGGGTCAAAGGGCTGGCCTCGCGAGGAGCCACTAAAGAGAGGAAGAGCCTTCCTCTACACTCGTTCGCTCAGCTCCTGGCGCGGAGTAAGGTGTCGATATTACCGCCACGTGCCGGGGGAGGAGACGATCATTTCACACGGCATCAGCACCGTCAGCGAAAGGGATCACGACGGAGGGCAGAGGGGGACTGCGGACACGGAGGGCAGGAAAAGCCTTTCTGAGGTGACTTCGGAGCCAAGTCCTCCCAGGAGAGGGGGCAGGGAGCAGAGATGAGGGGCTGGACCACCGGGGAGGCCGGGTCGGGGCTGCAGCAGCAAGGGGCCGGTCCCGGGGTCCTGCGGGCATCCCCAACCCGCACGACGTGGCCACGCCCCTCGCGACCCCAGCCGGCACTGAAGCGAACCACCGTCCCTCACCAGAAGAAGGTGTTGGTGCCGTCGTCGTAGACCTCTGACTCGGTGCTGCGGCGGCCAGCGGCCGGCCCGCTCGCTCGGCCCGCGGCCGCGCCGTCCAGCGGCTCCTCCAGCGAGGCCTTGCCCACGCGCACAGGGGACCCCGGCCGCTGCCCCTCGGTGCCCTTGCGCTCACCCCTCCGCATGACGCCCCGACCCCAGCAGCTCTGCCCCGCGCCTTGACCCCACGCACCAGAGTCACCGCGAGACCGCGCGAAGAGCGCCGGGAAGGGGTCGCGGCGCTCGCTCCGCAGGGTCTCCGGAGAGCAAAGGCGGGGGGCGGCAAGAAAAGGGCGGGCGGTGCATTGTGGGACCTGTAGTCCGAGCGCCTGGGCGCGAGGCATGCTGGGATTCGTAGTCCCCAATGTCGTGCGTTAGAGGCAGTGCTTGCTGGGAGGGATGCCGCCTGGTTGCTAGGTAACCAGCGCGGCAAAGTTGCGGGAAGAGCGAGGTCTCCCCATACTGCTGGGGCGCCCGGGCTGCCCCAGACCCTCCTCCCCCGCAGTCTTCCCCGAGCTCCGCCCAGACCCTCCTCCCCAGGCGGCCTGCCCCGCCGGCGCGCCACCACCACTCCCCCTTTCTCAACACCCTGGGCCCAGGCGTGTTCTCCCCAGTCTCCATTGGGAGCTCCAGACTCCAGCCTGTAGAGTCCTCTTCATGGCCTGAGAGTAGTTCTTAAGAAAGTAGTAGATATGCTGATCTTGGTTGACTCAATTTATTAAATTATTAATGTAGACAGAGCCCCCTGCAAAAACATTTAGCTCTGACCCATTTGAAAAAGTCCGGCAGGACTTGCCTGGTGGCACAGTGGTTAAGAATCCGCCTGCCAATGCAGGGGACACGGGTTCAAGCCCTGGTCTGGGAAGATCCCACATGCTGCAGAGCAACTAAGCCCATGTGCCACAACTACTAAGGCTGCGCTCTAAACTACTGAAGCCCGCACGCCTAGAGCTTGTGCTCCGCAACGAGAAGCCACCACAAGGAGAATCCTGCTCACCGCAATGAAGAGTAGCCACCACTTGCCGCTACCAGAGAAAGCCTGCGCGCAGCAACGAAGACCCAACGCAGCCAAAAATAAAAAATAAATAAATTTTTTAAAAAAAAGTGCTGCTCAAAGGGTGAAACAGAGTTAGTTACCATGTGACACAGCAATTCGTATATACTCAAGAAATGAAAACATATGTCCATGCAGAACTGTACATGGATATTGTCACCTTTAATAATAAAATAGCCAGTTATTTCACCAGCAAAGGCAGGCTTATTCAGGAATAGCAGAGGAATTGCAGCTCAGTATCTCTGAACCATGGTGGACCACTGGCAAATCCAGAGAACAAGGAGGGAGAACGTGCTATTATAGGGAAAAAAGGGAGCTGGGAGGGGCTGTGATATCCAGAGCCCATTGGAGGAGCTGGGGGTCCAAAGTAAGGAGGCTTCCCATGGGCTGGGCCACTGCAGTCTCTGATTGGCTGGGCTGCCGTGGGAGGAGAGAAGTTTCCTTCCTCCGGCTGGGTGGTCCGTAGAGATGCCTTCCTTTCGGAGGTGTAGTGGGGGGGTTCTTTTTCTGTTTGCATTACCAATGAAAATAAATATACCATTCGTTTTGTTTAATTTTAGAACTGCAGTCCTCCAATTTAATCTTAAGGAAAACGAGTTTGGGGAGATCAAAAGTTTCCCATAATGGCCATTGTAATTCTGGATTACTTTGGCCCACTTAGTTAAAAAATAGTCATGTAGGGCGGTCCCTAGATTTTAAACATGAAACCAGCTGGAGTCCCCAAAGGAGAGCTCCCCTCAGAGCATTTAGATGGCCAGGATCCCATTTCCCTAAGTCCTCCTGAAAACCCAAGAAAGTTGCTAGAGTCCTAACCCAGATTCCAAAGGGAATAAAACAAAACTCTTAGATCCCAATTAGCTCAGTCCCCAAAAGAGAACCTTGCTACCGTGCACTCCAGAAAACAGCTGAGTACTCACCAAGGATGAAACCACACCGCTGAAAGGACAAAGCCTCTGTCCTGAATAAAGTTGGAGAGCTCAAAACGCAAAAAGAGCAGGGCTCAGAATCCGAGAGGAGACTCACCAAACCAAAAGCTGGTGGCGACTCACAGAAGCAATAAGCACAAAGGGCTTGGTGCAATGCCTCAGTCAATTTCATCCCTTGGGGTTTGCCTCCAGACCCCACTACTGACACCACATGTGTCCACTTCAATAATATAAATAGCTAGTTATTTTACTAGCAAAAGTGAGTTTACTCAGGAATAGCAGAGAAATTGCAATTTGAGATACGTGAACCATGGTGGACCACAGGCAAATACAGAGAACAAGGAGAGGGAACTTGCTTTTATAGGGAAAAGGGGGATTGGAAGGGGCTTTGATAGAGTCCACTGGAGGAGCTGGGGGTCCAAAGTAAGGAGGCTTCCCATAGGTTGGGCCACTGCAGTCTCTGATTGGCTGCAATCAGAGTGAAGCAGAGAGAAGTTTTCTTCTTTCTGCTAGGTAGTTAATAGAGATGCCTTCCTGTCAGAGGTGTAGGGGGACATCTCTTACTGTTTGGGGGTCATTGACGATGCATTGAGGGCATGAGAGCTTCCCCTACAGGCCTGTCCCCACTCCAGCTTTAGCTGGTTTCTTTAATTAGTTCCACAATGTTCATAGCAGCATAATTCATAATAACCAAAGGGGAAGCAACTTAATGTCCACCAACTGAGGAATGCAAGCAAAAAAATGTGGTATATCCATACAATGGAAAATTATTCAACTGTAAAAAGGAATGAAGTTTTGACACATGCTACAACATGGGTTGTACATTATGCTTGAAAACTTTGTGCTAAGTGAAAGAAGTCAGCCACAAAAGACTATATACTGGGCTTCCCTGGTGGTGCAGGGGCTAAGAATCTGCCTGCCAATGCAGGAGACACAGGTTCGAGCCCTGCTCCGGGAAGATCCCACATGCCGTGGAGCAACAAAGCCCGTGTACCACAACTACTGAGCCTGTGCTCTACAGCCCGTGCTCTGCAACAAGAGAAGCCACCGCAATGAGAAGCCCGCGCACTGCAATGAAGAGTAAGTAGCCCCCCGCTCGCCACAACCAGAGAAAGCCCACACGCAGCAACGAAGACCCAACGCAACCAAAAATAAACAAACAAATAAATTAAAAAAAAGAAGACTATATACTGTATGGTCCACTTATATGAGATGTCAATAGGCCAGAATAGGCAAATCATGGACACAGAATAGTGGTCACCACAGGCTGGGAAGGGAATGTGGAGTGACTGCTCAAGGGTACTGGGCTCCTTTTCAGGGACATGAAAATATTCTAAAATTGACTGTGGTGATGGTTGCATGTATCTATAAGTATACTAAAAACTACTGAACTGTTCACTCTAAATGCAGAGAGTTCCCAACAGCTTCACAAATGGTACCTGTTGTGATCTTTACACCCCCAGGTTCTATTTTTATCTCTGGCTTAAAGAGGAGAAACTGAGGCACAGAAAGGTTGGTAACCCACTGGCCCAGCCTGTTCTTCCCCTGGTGCCTCTCCCCTGAAGCCCTGCACTCTGCAGAGACCCCTGCACCTGCAGCTTTGCTCCTGGGGCCTGACGTCTGGGTCTCACCTCCGCCTAGTCCCTGACCTAACCATGATGCTTCACCCTGGACACCTTGCAGCCCCCTCACCCCTCCCACTGCGAGACTTGGAGACAGGCCAGAGGGGGAGGGGCAGGGCATCTGCAAGGCCCACCACACTTTGTGGCCCAGGTGGCCAGGTGGCAGGTGTGAAAATTAACAAAGGGAAACCTTATTTAAAATGGAGTCGGGGGACTTCCCTGGTGGCGCAGTGGTTGAGAGTCCACCTGCCGGTGCAGGGGACCCGGGTTCGTGCCCTGGTCCGGGAAGATCCCACATGCCGCGGAGCGGCTGGACCCGTGAGCCATGGCCGCTGAGCCTGCGCGTCCGGAGCCTGTACTCCGCAGGGGGAGAGGCCACAACCGGGAGAGGCCCGCGTACCGAAAAAAAAAAAAAAAAAAAAAAAAAATGGAGTCGGGAAACCCTGAAGGGGGAGCTCTCACACACACGTACCTTACTTTACATTCCTGGGCAGGAAGAAGCTTGCTTTACTACCCAGCAGAGGAAGGAAGTTTCTCTCCTTGCCCAGCAATAGCCAGCCAGAGAGAAGCTACCACCACTCAGAGCACGAGAACCCATCACCACCCTGAGCTTTTCTCCGTGGACTTCTGGTTCAAAGCAGCCCCTCCCAATAAAGTAACAGCTCCTCTCCTTTGTTCTCCAGTCTTGCCTGTGGTTGGCCATAGTCTGTGTTTCCTGAACAGCAGTTCCTCTGCCATTCCCAAATAAACTCATTTTGCTAGTGAAATAACTGGTTATTTCGTTTTAAGGTTGACACAGGTGTGAGGAGTTAGCGGAACAGCTTTGAGGACATGGCCCGCTGCGGTTCTGAGAACCTGTGGGGCTGCCCCTGGGACCCCATGTGGGGAGGGTGCAGAGACCGTGACCTTCCTCAGCCAGGGCGGTGACTGTGGGAAGCCCCAGCGCACTGGAGCAATTCAGGGTCTTTGACGGTGGCCGATTCTGGCCTTGCTCAGGGATTGCTGGTGTCCTGAGGCCGCACCTCAAAGAACCAGGTCAAAGGTTACACGGGAGTGGCCTGGTCTCAGATCCCAAGGTTTCCTTAGGCCTGCAGGACACATTTATGGTGGTAAATGGTGAAAATATTGGCAGAAATGCTTTCCAGAAACATTCTTGCAAGGAAGGCAGAGAAAAAGTTGCAAATTTGTAAAAGAACCATGGCTATCCTTTTCCACTGGAGTGGAAAACCTGCAAAGGTGAAGCGTTCCATAGAACTCTGCCCGCCACTCGCACACCTGCCGCCTGGGAGTTTTCTCAGGGTTGATGGAAAGATTTGGGACAACGGGGCTGTAAACTCAGCCAAGAACGGCTCTCTGCTCCCTGAGAAAGAAAACAGGGGACTTTCCTGGTGGCGCAGCGGTTAAGACTCCACGCTCCCAATGCAGGGGGCCCGGGTTGGATCCCTGGTCAGGGAACTAGATCCCACATGCATGCCGCAACTAAGGAGCCCGTGAGCCTCAACTAAGGAGCCTGCAAGGCGCAACTAAGGAGCATGCCTGCCGCAACTAAGACCTGGTGCAACCGAATAAAAATAAATGAATAAATAAATAAATGGCATTCACTATTTAAAAAAAAAAAAGAAAGTAAACAGGAACTGCTGAAATTTAAGGCCCAGAGGCATTGGTGGGGAGCAGCAGGGAGACAGAAGTGTTCCTGGGGTGAGGACATCAGGGGCCTGGGTCCCCACCCCAATGCCATCCTGGTGTGACAGGCACGGGACAGCTCCCCGCAGACCGGAGGAGCAGAGGCCCAACCTGGGGGAGGGGTCTCTCCTGCAGGGGCCTGAGGCCAGCGAGGTCTATGGCCCAAGAGAGGCTCTGTCAGCCAAAGAAGACAGAGGGGGTGGGGTGCCTGGGACCAGCCTGGAGAGGACTCGGGAGACCCCAACCTCAGCCGCCCTGCCTGTGCTGCCTCCGAGGAGCAGCCTCAGAAAGACCCCAGAGGGTCTTCGGCCACATCCAGGCCACTGGGGTTGGGAGGACAGATTCCCCCGGTGAGGATGAGCCTGGGGCACTCTTGGTAGACTTGTCATTCTGACCTCTTCCTGGGGGAGGCGCCCTAGAGACAGCGGGAATGGGGGGCCTGCGTCCTGCTGCACTTTGGCAGCAGGATTCACAGGGGAGGAGCCGGAGGCCCATGTGCACCTCGACTGGAGTTCTCCGCCCAAAATAGGGCAGGGTCAGCCTGCGGACAGCCGGGGTGGCCAGGCCACATTGCCTGAAGGGGTGCGGCTTCTTCACGAGATGTACTCAAAGCCAAGGTAGAGAGTGAGGCTGAGTCTGAACAAAGTTCCTGATAATAGACTTTAATATGACAACAAAGTGCATTTAATAATATAAAGTTTATAAAAGTGATGTGTGTCAAAGAAAGCAAACTGTAGGAAGAAAAGCACAATTCCACCATCCGCACGCAAATATGAATATCAAATATAAAAACTACTCTCCTGGTATTTTAATGCATTTTAACTTAGTTGAGATAAAGAAATGTATATATGTCTACAATCTATGTTTTCTTCACTTAACAGTATAACATAAGCATTTCCCTGTGCTGCCATAAACTCTGAAAGCATCATTTTTAACGGCTACTTAATCAGCATATGACTATACCGTGTTGGCTCAGACATTTCCCTATTATTGATAATCCAGGTGGTTTATAATTTTTGCCTCAAAGGACATAGTAATACATATTTTCAATATTTTGGAGTTTTTCTTAGGATAGTTTAGAAAAAGTTAATTAATGGACCAAAGTATAAACAATTTTTAAGGCTTTAGATTCTTATTGCTGGACTGCTTTCCGAAAGGGCCGCACCCATTTCCTCTCCAGATAGGACTAGATGAGACCTGCCCTTTCCATCCTTCACTGAGAGTAGGGAAGCTTCCACTGTGGGGCGAGGCCAGGGCTCCTCTTCCCGCGCCGCTCCACCCCCGGGCTGGAGATGCTACGCTGCCTTCGCCCAAGGGGCCAAGGTGCAAGAGGCTCTTGGGCAGCGAGGCTGCTGGATATAATTTAGGTTCCCTCAGACCCTTGGAAGGTGGGAAAGAGAAGAAGCAGTGTTTCTGTGGCATTAAAATTGGGAATGCCAAATAAAGACATTGAAAAAGGGAGCAGCTGTGTAGACACTTGGGGGGAACTAGTGGACTCTTTTCACAGAATGAAAGTGTAAATGCAGACTGTCCTGAGCAGGTTGAGCTGGAGACTGGGGGGAGATGGAGAGTCCAGGAGATGGCTGGTAATGGGGATCTTGAGTTTGGATTACTCATGCTCAAAATCTCTTGCTGACTCTGTTTCCTGAGCTCTAACACAGCATTTGAGGCCCTCTCACCTGTGGCAGAGGCTGCTGGGTACCCCCAGGGTCCATCTACCTTCTCCCTTAGGAAAAATGATCATACTTCCCGTGCTTCCTTGCAGTAAGGTGTGGCCAGGTGACTGGCCAGGTGACTAACCACATGCAGGATGGAATACCCCTCCTTCATCCTTTGCTCTTCCTGCTGTCTGGAATGTGGATGTGACGCCTGGAGCTTGAGCAGCCACTTTGAACTATGTGATGGGTCCACGCGCTTTCGGTGACAGAGCAACAAGTTAATAACCAGGCGTCTGGTAGGACCGCCTCCAGATGTCATTTATGGGAGAGAGAAGTAAACAGGCTTGTTTAAGCTGCTACTGTTTGGGGTTTCCATCACACCAACCTCAATGCATTTGTCCAGATTTGCTCCATCAGAGTTGCACAGGTTCTGTGCTGCCAGTTCACTCTCTTGTCTTTGCCACTTCGTAGTTCAGTCCCCGCTGCTGTCACAGCCTGCCATGGGGTCCCACAAACAGAAATGTGGGTGGGGCCATGTTACCCCTGGGGGAACCTAGAGCAAACATGTCAACCATGGGTCTACACTGCAGGTTTGCCTGGGCTGCACAATGCTGTATCGTGACATCGTGGGTGCCCCCTGTGACACTATGGGTGCCCCCTGCTCTCCTCCAGCTGCCCCCATAATGCTCAGTGTCTCCACCTGTCTTCTCTCCTGGCTCCTGCCCTGTGTCCTCAGCTTCCCAGCAGCTGTCAGAGCCTGGATACCCCACCTCCCTATCCTGCAGGACAGTCCCTCTCAGGTGGCCCAGAGCCTCCTCCAGCTGCTGCCCGCTGGACCACAGGATGTGGTAGAACTGCCCTCTCAGTCCTTCATTTCCCACCCAGCCCAGCCAGCCACCTGTCCTCAGGACCCCAAGGGCTCCCCCTCCCCCAGCTGGCGTCCACAGAGCAGGGGCTCAGGGAGCTGATTGTTTCTTGCTGGGGTTTGTCTCATCTTCAGTCCTCTGGGCCCCAGTTTCTCCTCTAAGGGAATCAACACTAGACTTGAAAGGGTCAGAGATTGGGTGCTCTGGAAGGGCCTGGGGAAGGTGCGTCCTGGGGTCAGGGAGAGTGAAGGCGAGCAGGGAGCTGCGGTCATCGGGGAGGGCTCCCCTCCGCCTACCGGAGGCCAGTCTAACCCCGTAGCGGAGGGGACACTCCTCTCTGCAGGTGAGGCCTCGGGCCTCGGGGCGGGGGCGGGCGCGACGGCGGCGTCCCCAGGAAGGTGCCCCAGGTCCGGGGGACTGGGGGGAGGGTGTGCCTTCTGGCCCGCGGGCCACTAGCTCCTCCCCGACGGCGCCGGGCGGCACAGGGGCCTGAGGAGGGAGGGGAGAGTCGCGCACGGAAGTCGGGAAGGAGCGCCGGGCGGCTTCGCAGCCACACTCGGGTTCCCACCGGCGCTGGGACTGCCGGTCCCTCCGACCCCTCCGAGCGCGGCGCCCAGCACCGCCACCAGCGTGCGGGTGAGTCCGCTCCGAGCCACGCCCACCCGGACGGGGTCCGAGCCGAGGCCCCTCCGGCCGGCCCTGCCCCCTCACCTGGAGGGTGCCTGGGGCGGCCGCGGGTGGGGTTCTGCCCAGCCCCGGCCGCGGGGAGGCTGGCCGGGCTGGGATTGGGGCGGGACAGAGGAGGGCGGCTCTTCGAGAGTGAAGGGCTTACGCGGGGAGGGCAAGTCCACCCCCTGGGCCCCGAGCCGGGGTTCTTGGGTCCCTCCGGCCCGGCTCTCACACTCACACAGAATGTGCGCGAAGGCATATCCACCCCTGGGCCCTGAGCCAGGAGGAAGACCCCAGACCTGCCGCTCTGCCCTGAGGGGAGGGGCTGTGGTCTCTAGGGTGGGCTGACCTGGGGATGGGGAGTCCCAGGGTGGCCAGCTGGGTCCTTGGCTCCCTGGGGGTTCTGCCTAGGCAGGGGTGGGAGCCCGCCGAGGGCTACTGGATTCTGATTCTGGGGGCAGAGCAGGAGGCCGTGGGGGCCCTGGGGAGGTAGGCAGGAACATCCTGGAAAGACTTCCTTCCTTCCCTCCCCAGGGAAGAGGTCGGTCTCCGGGGCGGGGCCAGCCCTTGGGCAGCTGGCGGGGACCCGTGCTGAAGTGGAGAAGGAAAGCGGCCTCCCACTCAGCCCCCTCAGGGCGCTCCCAGGTGTGGGCCAAGCAGGCGGCCTCTCACTCTGCCCCTGCCCTTCCAGAGCCAGCTCTGGAGCCCCGGCTGCTAAAGCTGGCATGTGGGCATACGCTGGCCTGACCCCGAGCTCCCCTGGCTGCCCCTTCCTCCCATGCCAGCCCTGTGCTGGGGTGGAAGGGAGGCGGGGCTGGCAAGGGTGGCTGGGGAGGAAGCCCCTGGCTTGACTGAGGCAAGAGAATCCACCCTTGGAGAAAGACTAATGCACACAGCAGAGAACTCTGTGGCCCCAGCTGGATCTGAGCACACCCTTCCCTGCTCCAGTCCCTTCCATGGCTCCCTGCTGCCCCCAGCTGAAGTCCAGGCTCCCCAGCTGCTGAGAGGCCCTCTGATCTGGCTTCTGCTAACCCCCAGTCTCACCTCCTGGCAGCTCCCTTCTTGCCCTTTATGCTTCTGCAGAGCTGAAGTGCTGAGTACTGAGTCCCTGGGAGGTAGCACCGAGCCCCTGGACACCAGTTGCCCACTGTCCCTCAGGGCCTGTCCACACCACAAGGGCAAGCTCCCCTGCCAAGTAGGCACCTGCTCTCCGGGCCCGTGTCCACTTACACTACGCACTCCCCGTGAGGGCTGCACACAGAGCAGGCTGTGTCTGGGGGTGGATGACCGGACACACGAGACAGAGGGATGGCAAAGGGAGTGGGTAGGCAGATGACAGGACTCGGAAGATGAGTCAGAGGAGGAAGCAGGGGCTTCCCCGGCGGTCCAGTGGCTATAGGACTCCTCGCTTCCACTGCAGGGGGTGCAGGTTGATCCCTGGTTGGGGAACTAAGATCCCACATGCGAGGGGGTACGGCCAGGGGAAGGGGGCTGGGAAGGGAAGATGAGGAAGCAGAGCCAGCAGGTGGGGCATCCACTGGGGGGGTGGGGTCAGAGGCCGGACGAGCGAGGGCCGGCCTCTCCCTGTTCATGCTGGGCAGTGGGGCAGGAGGGTGCGGAGTGCTGGCAGGGCTGTGGTGTGACCCTTGGCGTGAGACGGGCCGTGGAGAGTGACGGAGGCCTACGTGTGCCACATGCAGCTGGGGTGATGTCACACGGGTGCTCCCCGTAGCCCGCAGGGCCAGGACTGCTGGGAGCTGGGTGGCAGTCGCATTCGCCCCTCCGGTGACCTGGAGGCTGGCCTGGGAAGGGACAGACAGGGGCAGGACTCGCCCAGCTCTGGCTCCCAAGGCTGGGAAGGTCTCCCGGGAGCTGCAGCATCGTAAGAAGTTTCCTCTTGCAGAGCCAGCGGGTGAGGCCGTTGGGACTCCAGTCTGTACCAAGCCCTGGGTGCATGGCCTGCAGGGGTGGGGGCTGGAAGGCCGAAGGGAGGACAACAGAGAGCCGGGTGCCCAGAGCCTGCCCCCCGTCCAAGTGCAGGGACTTGCTGGGAGTCTGCACGTGGCAGGGCTGGGATCCCTGAGGCCAGGAGTGCCAGGGTAGCCCCTGTGGGAGCCCTGGAGGAGCCCTGGGGTTTGGGAGCCTGATGGGCACACACGGCTTCCTGGGGGTGGGGTCTGATAGACAGGGACGCAGGGGCCCCAGACACCTCGCTTCGGGTGCACCAAGCAGTCTGGTTGGCGGGAGGTGGGGGTGACTTCAGGTGGACCTGGTTCCCATCTGTGAAGCCTCTTTCCCTGGAGGACAGGTGGACAGATGGACAGCCAGATGCTGGAGGCTGTGTCTGTGACCACGGCCCAGAGAGGGGCCTTGCATGTGGCAGGTGGCCTGGGGATGGGGCTGGGGAGCCCAGAGTGTACAGGAAGCTGATGCTCAGGACCTGGTCCCTTTGCGGCTGTGGGGTGTGGTGGGGTGGCTAGACCAGGACTGGGCAGGGGGCACTCAGGCCTGGCCGCTCCTGTGACTGCTCGCCCATTGCCCAGGGGTGACCAGGGCAACCCTGAGGGGTGCATGTACCTTTGCCCTCGGTGGGGGGTGTCTCCCTGTCCAGTGGCCCGAATCAATGGTGGGGGTCAGTGCCCGTAGGACACCTCTGGTCCAGATCACACACCATCCTCCAGGGAAGGTTGAGTTCCCCTTTTCCAAGAGGCTCTGGGTAATGTCCCAAAGCTGTGTGATGTCTCTGGGGAGGGAGGGGTGTCTGGGACCCCAGAGCTGCACCAAGTCCAGCAGCTCATTTCTGGGGCCGCCTGAGGGCCAGCCTCCCGCTGTTGTCTTGGCGGGTCCCTCACAGGCAGTCTTCCCCAGGCTCCCTCCTGCCAGGGTGGCTTCCCTGTGCCATCCCTCCCCGCCCTGGGGTCCCGTCTTCCTGTTCTTCAGCCTCAGGCCGCTGCTCATGTGAGGGAGTCTCTCCTTTCAGGCTCTGTGGGACTGTCCACCAGGGACCCTCGAAGAGTCCTCCTGCAGGAGGTCCCGGGCCTGGGGAGAGGTGGGGCGAGCCCTCATCTTGGATCTGAAGTCAAGCACGTGAGGATCCGTTTCACTTACGAATTTGTCCAACATGACACTTAGCCCCTAAGGCGGGCAAGTCAGAGCCTGCTGTTTGCTCACTGGGAGTAAATGAAGCCTAAAGACCCCCCCCCCCCCCCCCCCCCCCCGCCAACCTGGATGCCAATCCCAGAACCCTCCACTCCACTTGTGCAGTTTTTACAGGTCTGTGAGTTTTCGTAGAGTCACAAAGACGGTGCATGGTCCCCCGTGCCCCGTCGCCTGGGGCGCTGGTCAAAGCTAAGAGCCCGACATGGCCTCCTTGACTCACGTCACCGGCTTTTCCGTGCGTGTCCTCTCCTGTTCCCGGCTCGTGCGGGACCCCCCACGGCATCATCGCCACGTCTCCACGGCCCCTCCTGTCTGTGATGGTCCCTCCGTCCCGCCTTGTCCTTGGCTGCCTGACTCTGGGGTCCGCTCACTCGGGCTCAGGTGAAAGTGCCTCTGATGTCTTCTGCTGAGATGTGACTAGGGGCTTTAGGGTGGGGATCACGTACTATCGCATCACATGCTGTCAGGAGGTCCCTGACATCTCAATTACATCACTGTGACCTTGACCTTCATCACCTGGGTGGGGGGCATCTGCCAGGTTTCTCCTCTGTAGGGTGACTCTTTTTCCCTTTCACGCTTCCTTCATTAGTCACTGAGTCCAGCCCACCCTCGAGAGGGAGGAGTCTGCACCATCCTCCGGAGGCAGGAGCATAGAAGGATGTGTGAGGTTTGTTAATGCTGCCGCAACATTTAACAAAGAATCAGGGAGACTCGGGCTGGGCACCATCTGCTTCCCCCTTAAGGTTCTGCCCGCTGGTTTTAGTGTCCGTCCGTCTGTCCAGGACGTGCCTGCAGCAGTCGCTCCTGCACAGTTCTCACTGGACTTACTTTTAGGAAACTCAGTACCGTGTCACACTGGTCCCCAACGCCCTGTGTGCAGTGGCGGCCCTCATGTTCCTGTTGTGTGTGGTCATAGCACAGTGTTTTCACCCATCTGCCTACCGATGGGAATTTGGGTTATTTCCACAATTCTGATATGAAATGTGCTGCTGTGAGCACTCTCGTCTGTCTCCAAAGGTGGCTGGCCCGGGGTGTAGTGTCTGGGACGGTCAACTTAGTTTCCCAAGTTCCAGCACCAATGTGTGAGCCACAGCAACACACGGGGATTCTGCTGAGTCACTGGGCTTTTTTTTTTTTTTTTTGACGTATAGTTGATTTACAACATTATAGTAGTTTCAGGTGATTTACAATATTATATTACATTCAATATTTTTATAGATCACCCGGGCTTTTTTTTTTTTTTAATATTTATTTATTTATTATTTATTTTGGCTGCTCTGGGTCTTAGCTGCAGCAGATGGGATCTTCATTGCGGCATGTGGGATTTAGTTGTGGCATGCATGTGGGATCTAGTTCCCGGAGCAGGGATCGGACCCGGGCCCCCTGCACTGGGAGCGCGGAGGCTTAGCCACTGGACCACCAGGGAAGTCCCACCCAGGCTTTTTTTTTGGGGGGGGCGCACCAAGCAGCATTGGGGATCTCAGTTCCCCTACCAGGGATTGAACCTGGGCCACGGCTGTGAAAGCACTGCATCCTAAACACTAGACAGCCAGGGAACTCCCACACCTGTGTTTTTAGAGCTGTCTGGCCGTAAAATGTTGGTTACCAAATGGTGGAAGGTGGTGCCTCCTTGGTCATCTGGCCTGCGTTTTCCAGATGGTTCCCTAGCTCCATGGTTTCAGCTTCTGAGTGCCCCTCTTTTGTGAAGTGTGCATTTGCATCTCTGGCCCACTTTAAACTGGGCTGTCTGCCTTTTCTTATGAATTCTGGGAGCTCTTTGTATAGATTTCCAAACCAACCTCTGCTGGCCACTTGTGCTGTAGCCTCATTGCATGCACTTAGCCCCACCCGGAACTACCCCTTTGCTACCAGAGCACCCAGCCCAGGAGGTGCTTGTCTGCTGCAATGAGCCCCATCCTCCGTCTGCTCTTCACCCCCAGGAAGAAGAGAGCCTCCGGATCCTGGTGGGGACCGAAGGGGACAGCCCCCTGCAGATGGACATCAATACCACTGAGGTGAGTCTCTGCTTGAGTCTCTCCTGGGCTTGGTCCCACCTACTGCCCCATGGCCCGCACCTGGCCCGCCCTGGTCCCCAGTCCCCACACCTCCTTCTTCTAGACTGAGGCCTCCGAGCCATGGGACTATGTCCTTGTGGCTGATCACTGCACCCAGAGAAACCCCAGGCAGGTCCAGCGGCAGCAGCAGTTCCTGGAAGAGCTCGAGAGGAAGGGCTTCTGCTATAGGGTGGGCGGGCTGAGGGCCTCGCCTGGGCGCAGGGGTCACGGGGGACTGGGCGGATCCCGGGGAAGTGTCTGGGGAGGTGGGCTGAGGCCTCGTGCAGAAGGATAGGAGGGGATAGGCCATTGGCTTTGGATGAAGGGGAGGGTCCCAATGTGGAGTAGAGGGTCCCATGCTGCCCCCCACCCTCAGGCGAGGGAGGACCAGGCGAAGGTGTTCTTTGGGATCCGAGCTGACAACCGGGTCTTTGACCGGTACTGCAGCCTTCTCATGGAGCCCGAGGCTACCGCCCCCAGAGGGGAGCTGGCCAGGCCAACTTCCATCCCAGCCACCACCAGGTGAGAGGCTGGCCCAGAGTGGGGCCAGGAGGACCCCTGCCCGCCCACATGCCGGTCCAGACAGGCAGCAAGGCTCCCAGGAGTGGTCCCAGGGTGGAGGGCCCAGGGGGCAAGGGTCTGTGAGTCAGTTTCCATGTCTGTAATACGGGAAAATGACAGTTCTCACCTCTTGAAGTGTTTGAAGGTTACATGTGACTATGTCCCCCAGATGCAGAATAGAAACCAGCCTTAAAGGGTGGGCAGAATTTGGAGAGGCTGAGAGGATTCTCCCAGCTGTCTCTCCTAGGCTCTGAGGTCATCTCCCTGGATTCACATCCTGACTTCTTTCCTCCAGACCAAATGCCCCTCCCTGGACATCTATCCCCTGCTTCCCAGGCACCCAGCACCTCCTCTCTCTCCAAGCACCTGCTTCTCCCCACCCCAATCCTCTAGGCCTCCAAGCCAGCCCACCTGCCCTCCCCACAGCCCTCCTCTATCATCTTCCTGGCCCCAGCCCCGGCCCCCTGAACTCCTCTGGGGCCCAATCAGGGAGACTAGCGAAGAACACTCCTGGAATTTGGATACGAGGCAGTGGAGGGGGGCTTCCTGTGAACACAGAAGGACTGGCCGGTCTTGGGAGGACACATGAATAGAGGCATCTTGGTGGGGCCTGAGAGGAGCAGGCTGTGGGGAGTGCCCTGGGACACTCAGGGGGCCGTGTCTCATAGGAGGATGTTCCAGAGGAGCAGTACTGTATAGTCAGATGCCCGAATGTGCCGCTTCCTGGCTGTGTGGCCTTGACCAAATTACTCACTCTCTCTGAGCTTCAGTCGCCCCATAGGCAAAATGGCTCACAGGGGTGCAAAGAGGATTTGTGCACATAAAGAGTGTGCTCTTGACGTGTGGGGGCTCCAGGTGGGACAGGTGATTGGAGGTGGGAGGTCTGGGAGGGATCTGGGAGAGACTATTGCAGGGCTGAGCATCGGGGCCCTGGGAAGAGAGAGACCACCCTGAGGGAGGCCCACCTTGGAACCATGGCACAGCTAGACCCTGGGAGGATTTAAGGAGGTGGGCTCCCAGAGGAGTGCTGGATTCTGGGCTCTGGTCAGGTGGTCTGGGGGCTCTGTTAGGACACAGGAGGGGCCTGGGACCTGGCCAGATAGAGGGCCATCCTGAGCCAGCTCTTGTGTTCCAGAATCCAAATTGTCAACTTTGTGCTGAACAGCAAGATGGCAGCTGGTGGTAAGGACTGGATGGCAGCAGCCCACCAGGAGGGGCAGTCACACGGGGAGAACGGGACAGGGTCCTCCCTCACCCCTCATTCCCTTCTGACCCGAGAATCCCTGTGACCACCAGACACGCTCCAGGATTTGGTGAAGGATGGGGTCTTTGAGGCCGTGTTTCCCCTACACAAGGTGAGTGGTGGGCCGGCTGGGAGAGGACCTGAGGGCAGGACCTGAGGCAAGAAGCTCTCACTGTCTGTCGCCTGTGCTCAGGGGGAGGAAGACCTAAAGAAGAAATGGGCCTGGTGGAGAAACATGTTCCAAGAGCAGCCAATTGGTGACATCAGGTACTACTGCCCCCCGCGGACACACCTGCGCCCCCGCAGGCAGGCTGCGCCCCCCGCGGTTACACCCACGCCTCCAGCAAACTGCTGTGCGGGCTCCCATTTAGACACACATTTAGATGCCCTCAGTACAGACGCTCCTTGCCCACCCCCGCATGTGGCATGTCTCACCCCGGCGTTGGCGCTGGACGGTCACCCCTGCTGGGAGTGGCCCTGACGGGACGGCTGTGCCCCTAGGAACTACTTCGGTGAGAAGGCGGCGCTGTACTTCGCCTGGCTCGGCTGGTACACCTACATGCTGGTGCCCGCCGCGGTGGTGGGCCTCATCGTCTTCCTGAGTGGGTTTGCCCATTTCGAAGCCAGCCAGATCAGGTGGGGCGGAGTCAGGCAAGGGACGGGACTGGGGGGTCAGGGAAGGGGCAGGACCGGGGTGGGGGAGGTCACGGAAGGGGCGGGGCTAGGGCGGGGTCGTGAAAGGGAGGGACTGAGGGTGGGGAGGAGTCAGGGAATGAGCGGGACTGGGGTGTGTAGGGTCATGGAGGGGGCGGGGTTGGGGTGGAGTCACGTAAGGGGGTGGGACTGAGGGGGCTGGGTGGAGTCAGAAAGGGGGCGTGACTGGGGCGGGGTCGTGAAGGGGCGGGGTCGTGAAGGGGCGGGGTCGTGACGGGGCGGGACTGAAGGTGGGGCGGAGTCAGGGAAGGGGCGGCCTGGGGCGGGGTCCCCCAGGGGCCACAGGAGGGGCCACAGGAAAGCGCCGCCGACAGCCCGGTCCCTGCACCCCCAGCAGGGAGATCTGTGATGCCCACGACGTCTACATGTGCCCTCGCGGCGACCACATCCCCAGGTACCAGCGGCTCTCAGAAACCTGCGCCTTCGTCAAGGTTTGCGCCGGGGGCGGGGGGGGGGGGCACTGCGGCTGCTCGCCCGCGGGGAAGAGGTCCCAGGGGGTCCTCCCAGGGAAGGGAAGGCCGCCTCAGCCCCACGCGCCGCTCTCCCCAGCTCACCCACCTCTTCGACAACGAGGGCACCGTGCTGTTCGCCGTGTTCACGGCGCTGTGGGGTGAGTCACTGCGGCACCCGGGGGGCAGCCGAGCTCCACACGCAGCGGGGACACGCCGTGAGGCCTCTGCTTTCTCCCGGCTGCAGCCACCGTGTTCCTGGAGTTGTGGAAGCGGGAGCGAGCCCGTGTGGTCCTGCAATGGGACCTGTACGGGTGGGACGAGGACCAGGTGAGGCTGAGCCAGGTGACCAGGCCCAGGGCCCACACGAGTCTGCTGTGTCTGAGGGGGTCCCCATGTATGAGGCGCGGTTCCCGTGGGTGAGGAGTCCCGTGTCTCAGGCGTGTCCGGTGCCGTCCACAGGAGGAAATGGTGCTGGGGCTCATTGCCTGCCCTGACTACCAGCCCCGGCTACGCGTGGAGTACCGTCATCCTCCTGCTGTCTCTGTTGATGGTACTCCTGGGGCGCCCCTGGTGGGGCTGGAGAGCAGGTGGGGCGGCCCCTGGAGGCCTGCCCATCCTGGCCTCCCCGACCCCCGCCAGATCTGCCTGATGATAGGCATGGCCCACGTCCTGGTGATCTGCCGCGTCCTGGTCGCTGCCCTTTTCAGCTCCGCCTTGCCCTTCCTGGGAGAGCAGGTGACCACGGCCGTGGTGGTGACCGGGTCCCTGGTTCACTATGTGAGAGCATCCTCGTCATGACCAAGGCAGAGGTCGGGGCAGGGCGAGGGTGCCGGTGGGGGTGCAGCTCTGCTGAGGTCCGAGGTGAGCCCTCCGTCTCCCCTCCCACAGATCAACAAATATGTGGCACTGAAGCTTTGTGACTTTGGTGAGAGGAGGGCCCCCCTGAGCCCCTCTCTGGCTACTGGAGGGAGGATTCAGGGTGGGGATCTTGGAGCCCTGGGGTGGGGGAAGGGGGCCTACGAGAGGGCAGGGGCTCGCACCTGGGAGACAGGTGGGGGTCGCAGGTGTCCCTGAGTTGTCAGGATAGGGACAGGCTGGGCGCGGGCTGTCATCGGGGTGAAGGATGGGGGAGGGACGGCCCCACATCTCATTCCAGAGAAGCCCAGGACCTTCTCAGAGCGAGAGAGCAAGTTCACCATCAAGTTCTTCACTCTGCAGTTCTTTGCTCACTTCTCCTCCCTTATCTACATTGCCTTCATCCTGGGCAGGTAAGGGCCACCGGCTCCCACATGCCTCCCTCTAACTCCTTTCTCCCCACCTTGAAAATAGAAATACCTGTTCTTGTTAATTTTTAAAGTAAATCATGCTCAGAACACGTGGAAACCCAGTACAGAAATATGTGAAGGAAGCGCACATGTGAAGGAAGCCCACAGCGAACCCCCAACTGTCCAATCCTCATCCTCAGAGATGACACTGTAACTGTTTGTTGGGTCTTCCCAAACTTTTTTACACATTTAAGTACACACACATACACCTATTGACATGAGTGATTTTGTCATGTAAATAATTGTATCTGCCTTACACTGAAAACGTACTATGGGCGTTTTCCATGTCTGCATGGGTGGTGAGGCTTTGTTTTTAAAAACATACTATGGGCGTTCTTTTGTGGGATGCCCTTGAATTTATTTAACCACTTCAGTTGGTGGACATTCGGGTTAATTCCAGTTTTGAGGTTTATAAATAAAGCTGCAGTGGGCATCCCATGTAACACACACGCACATGCACACACTTCCCCTCACCTTCCTAATTAATGAAATGAACATTTTTGGTTCAATCAACATATCTTTTCTTGTCTTTTCTGAAGAAAATAATTCCTCTATGTGTTCTCTATGTTTGTTCAAATGTTGTAAGTTACACATATACTGCCAATTAATCCCAAACTCTCTAGCAGAACTTTATTTATTTATTTGCAAAATTTATTTATTCAGTTATTTATTTATTTTTGGCTGCGTTGGGTCTTCAATGCTGCGTGCAGGCTTTCTCTAGTTGTGGCGAGTGGGGGCTACTCTTTGTTGAGGTACCCGGGCTTCTCATTTCTCATTGCGGTGGCTTCTCTTGTTGCTGAGCACGGGTTCTAGGCGTGCGGGCTTCAGTAGCTGCGGCACATGGGCTCGGTAGTTGTGGCTCGTGGGCTCTAGAGCGCAGGCTCAGTAGTTGTGGCGCACGGGCTTAGTTGCTCCATGGCATGTGGGATCTTCCCGGACCAGGGCTCGAACCTGTGTCCCCGGCACTGGCAGGTGGATTTTTAACCACTGCGCCACCAGGGAAGTCCCTCTAGAAGAACTTGAGAAGAAACCAACTCCTGCCAGTATGTTCAAAGATATCATGAGGTCCTTGGAGACGCCCTCGTGGCATCTGTCCCCTTCTCTTGGGGCTGTGCTTGGCCCTTTCATCCTGGGAAGCCCCTTACTCTCTGCCGTGTAGGATCCCAAGTTTTCCAGTGGCTTCCTGTGAGAGGCTACATGGGAAATCATATGTGCTGAGTTTCCTCTTTATTGGGGGCCTGACTGAGCGTCTGCTGGAGAAAGAGCTCTAAGTTGGATACGGTTCTCCTCAGACTTCCGAAGGGTATTTTGGTTTCTGGCTTCCAGCGCTCTGTTCCGCAAGTCTGGCGTTAATGTTCTTCTAACTCTCTGTGCATCTCCTCACTGTCCCCCGTCTTCTGGAATTTCTCAGCCGTGTGACTTGGTGGGTCTTTTTCAGTCGACAAGCTTCGGTAATTCACATCTCTCTCCTCCACACGCCAGCTTTCCTCTCTCTGCCGGATGATTTCCACCATCACACAAACATGCTGTCACAGTTCTTTCCGGAAGTCTTCTCACCGGCGAACCCGGTTTCTGGTTCTCCTGCCTCGCGCTTCTGCCTCCCCGGTACTCTCACTGCCTCCTGGCGCTGACCTTTGCTCTCCTGCTGACCTCGGAACATCGCCTGGCCCCGAACCCTGGTCCCTCAGACTCCGCTCTTCCCTTGCTCCCCCTCCATAGCCGTCGCCACCCAGGACGTGATGCACATTTATTTGTTCACTGTCTCTCTCAGAAATGGCAGCTCCCCAGGGCGGAGGGTAGGGCGCTTGTCCTTTGCTGAATGCTCAGCTCCTGCAGGCGGCCAGGCGTGCAGAATCAATGCCGGTCAAATGGAAAGAAATTACCAGGTACTCACTGGGCCTGGAGCCTCAGGGCCTTCAGTTTTGAGAGATTTTCTCATGTACCTGATAGCCTCCTGCTTCAGCTCCCTCTCCTCCCTTCTGAGGAATTCTTTTTGTTTGGAAATTGGACCTTCTGAATTGATCATCTACTTTTCTTCGCTTTTTTTCTCCCACTCTTGTTCCAGTTTCTTGGAGTTTTTCTCAACTGTTTTCCAACCCTTCTACTGAACGTTCCACTTCTGCTTATGTTCTTAATATCAGAGCACTCCTCTTGACATGTGCAGATTCTTCACAGCCTCCTCTTCATGTCACCTGGACACCAGGGCTTTTCTTTTCTGAGGATGTGGCCTCTTTTTTTCCCTTCTACTCTGGCATTTCTTCTGTTCCTTTCGAGTTTCTTTTATGCTCTTTCTTTGATTGGTCTCTGATTCTGGTGTTAGAGACCACCCCCACCCCCCCGCCTTAGATGTCTTTTATTCTTGGCCACCTGTCTGTAATTGAGAAAGGCATGTGCCAGTGGCTTTGCTCTGGACCATGTGTCTCCTGTCGGGACCTCTTGCTGTGTCGGTTCCTGAAGGGGAATCCCTGGTCTCCTGCCTGGAGGCAGAAGGATGCCCGTCAGTATGCTGGGAGCCCAGCTGGGGAAGGGACACTGTGGGGTCTCAGTGTCCATTGGCCCAACCCTGCGATCTGAATCTTTGGTTGTTCAACCCCCTAGAAATGTCTTTGTCTTCTTGTGTGTGTGTGTCTTGTGTGTGTGTGGGGGGGTGGATTAGGGGTTGGATAGGAGGCCCAGGGGTTCAGCCGGGCCTGCATCCCATCCAGTGGGTGCCCCCAAGCTACCAGGGGTGCCCAAGTCCTGGGGTGTTCCAGGCTCTTGGGCAGGGTTGTGTTGCTATTCAGACGTCTTCCCTGCAGGCTTAGATCCAGCTTGATGTCTCAAGTGGGCTGCAGGCCTCTCCAGTTCCCTTCCATCTCCGAGGTGATGCCTGGCAGTGGGTGTGGGCAGCCAGCCATTTTAACTGGGAGTCGGCAGTGCACATTTAAATTGAGAGACATTGCTAAAGCACCCTCCAAAAATGCTGTGCTGACTCACAAAGCCACACACTGTGTACGTGACTGCACACTCCACGTTGGTCTGATGAACAAAGACCTTAAAGGTGCGTTATTAAAACCTATTAGTGAGAATCCAGCATCTTTCCAGATATTTTTTGGCCATTGAGTTTCGTTTCCTATAAGTTGTTCATATCATCTGAGCATTTCTATAACATCAAGGTCAAGTGGATTCTCTTCTGACTCATCATGCCATATTTTACTCTGCTTCTTATCTGACCGTTTCTTTGTGGTACAGCTCTTTACTTTTCCTGTTGTTTTGAATTGCCTTTTTTCCTCCTTGCATGTCTTTATCTTATCAAGGGTATCCAGCCTCTCCATGTCAAACTGCCTATTGCATGGAGTCTCTTTTCTCCCAGAGACCCTCCATTCTCCCCACACTGGGCTGGTGGCTCTCCGTGCCTCCTGCATACCTGTCTCCCTGGGACTTCAATCTGCTGCTTTCCTGGGTTAGGACCATCATCTCCTGGACTCCCAAGCCTCCTTCTTTCTTGATTTTTGCTTTCATTTATTTTGAGAAGGTATATCGTAGAGGTAAACTCTCTGAATTCATGTATGTCTAAAGGTGTCATGTTCTACTGTTGCACAAGATTGACATGGCTGGGTATAGAAATCTAACTTCAAAACAATTTTCCCTTCTAGAACTTTAAAGACATTGCTCCGTTGTCTTTGAACATGCAACATGGATGATAAGAAGTGTGCAGAAAATCTGATTTTTGTTTCTTCCTAGTTGACCTAGAAGCTTTAGGATCTTCTCTTTAAACAGGGGAACAATCTAGGGTGGGTCTTTTCTTCACGCACTGTGCTGGGCAATTGTTGGCACCTTCCGATGAAACAGCCCGTGTCCTGCTTAGGCTCACTACGTTTTCTTCTGTTTTTCCTTAGGTTGTTGTTGTTTTTAATTTTTATTGGAGTATATGGTTGGTTTACAATGTTGTGTTAGCCTCCACTGCACAACAAAATGAATCAGCCATACACGTACAGATACCCCTCCCTTTTGGACTTCCCTCCCATTTAGGTCACCACAGTGCATTGGGTAGAGCTCCCTGTGCTCTACAGTATGTTCCCATCAGCTGTCTATTTTATACATAGTGTCGATAATGCATGTGTGTCAGTCCCAGTCTCCCAGTTTCTCCCACCCCACCCCTTTCCCCCTTGGTATCCATACGTTTGTTCTCTACGTCTGTGTCTCTGTTTCTGCTTTGCATATAAGATCACCTATACCATTTTCCTAGATTCCACATGTATGTGTTATCATATGATGGTTTTCTCTTTCTGACTTACTTCACTCTGTGTGCCACTCTCTAGGTCCATCCACGTCTCCACAAATGACCGCATTTCATTCCTTTTTATGGCTGAGTACTTTTCCATTGTATGTATGTACCACATCTTCTTTATCCATTCCTCTGTTGATGGGCATTTAGGTTGCTTCCGTGTCCTGGCTGTTGTAAATAGTGTGGCAGTGAACGCTGGGGTGCACGTGCCTTTTTGAATTGTGGTTTTCTCTGGGTATATGCCCAGGAGTGGGATTGCTGGTTCAGGTGGTAGTTCTATTTTTAGTTTTTTGGGGTTTTTTTCCTTAGGTTTTTAAAAATATTTTTTTCCCCTCTGCTCTCTATGGAATGCCTGGTCCTCTTGGGTTTCTTATGTTTTTCTCTCATATATTCCATCTCTGTGTCTTTACATTCCACATCTGGAGAGATTTCCTTCACTTTGTCTTTTTGCCTTTTTTTTTTTTTAATGTTTATTTATTTATTTATTTGGCTGCACTGGGTTTTAGTTGTGGCACGTGGGATCTTTAGTTGCAGCATGCGAACTCTTAGTTACGGCATGTGGGATCTAGTTCCCTGACCAGGGATTGAACCCAGGCCCCCTGCATTGGGAGTACGGAGTCTTAGCCACTGGACCACTAGGGAAGTCCCTGTTTTCTTTTTTTAAGTTTAACAGTTAAAGTCTTAATTTCCAAGAGGGTTTTTATTTTTTTATCCTTTTTTTTTATAGTGTCCTTTTCTTGTTTCCACAGATACAGTACTTTCTTGAGGATATCAATGTTCTTTTTTCCCCTTAAGTTCTCATCTGTTTCCTCATTATCTCATTTCCTAAAGGGTCCATCTTCCTGTTCCTTCATCATAGTCCTTCTCTTTTGTACAGCTGGTTTTCCTCGTGCCTGAAGATTTGTAGCTGTCCGTTCATACTGAAGAACGAAGGACTGAGTAGGTTTTCCCTGGCAGGATGGGATATGTCTTTATAATAACTTACGTCTGCTGACACTCACCCATTCTATCCTAAGGGCCTCACATTCATCAGCTCTAATCTGCACAACAGCCCTATGGGGTAGGGACTCTCTAAACCCCATTTCACAGATGAGTAGACCGAGGCACAGAAAGGTTAAGAAACGATCTCAGGGTCGCACAGTCAGCAGGTGGTGAGGCAGATAGAAGCCTGAGTCTGGCACCTTTTGTGTACTGGCCCTGCATGTGGCATCCCTGGGAAAATAAGGCAGGAGCCTGTGCAGTCACTCGTGTTTCTCTGGAGGCCGTTTCTGTTTTGTCACGAAGGTTATCAGTGTGTCTCTTTATAGTTCCTGTTTTTCATGCCGTGCTCAAAAAGGCCTCCCCTCCTCAACATTAAAAACATGTTCAGGGGCTTCCCTGGTGGTGCAGTGGTTCAGAGTCTGCCTGCCAATGCAGGGGACGCGAGTTCGTGCCCCAGTCCGGGAAGATCCCACATGCCGCGGAGCGGCTGGGCCCGTGAGCCATGGCCACTGAGCCTCGCGTCCGGAGCAAAAAAAAAAAAAAAAAAAAAAGTTCAGCTGTGATTTCCCTCAGATGCTTATGGTTTCAACATTTTAAACATTTAAATCTTTGGTTCACAAGGAATTTGTTTTGCTGCAGGCGGCAAAGGAGGGAAGCCTGTTTTGTTGTTTTCCAAGTGACAGCCAGTTGTCCCCAAACCATTTGTTGACTGTTCCATCGCCACCACCACCCTTCTGTCACACAGCAAGTTCCATCATTCACTTGACTGTTTTGGTGCTCCGTGGATTCTGACGATTCTGGTCTAGTACCTTTCTGTGTCATTACTACTGTAATGCTTTCCTGTCAGATAGGTCTGGCGTTAATTTTCTTTTTCTCTTCTTTTTCACTTTTCCTTTTTTGTAGTTATTTACGTGTTTATTCTTCTAGGTGAACTTTAAAGTAATGTTTGTCAAACTCCATCAAAATTCTGTGGGATTTAGCTTAAGACTGCAGTGAAATTATACATTCTTTTAGGGAGAATTGACATAGATACTGTATTAATTTTCTGTTGTTGACCACAACTTAGTGGCTTTAAACAACACACATTACATACAGTTCTCGAGGCCAAGAGTCCAAAATGGGTCTCACTGGGCTAAAATCAGGGTGTCAGCAGGGCTGTGTTCTGTCTGCAGGCCCTCGGGGAGAGTCCATACTCTTGTTTTTTTCAGCTTCTAGAGGCTGCCTGGCCCGCTCCGTCCTGTGTCTGCAAAGCCAGTGGTGCCAGGCTGAGTCCTTCTCATCCTGACATCTCTCTGGCTCTCCCTCTGACTCATTTAAGGACTCTGGTGATTACAATGGGCACACCCAGATAATCCAGGATTCTCTCTCCATTTTAAGGTCAGCTGATTACCACCTGCCATGTCAGATAACATATTCACAGGTTCCAGGAATTGGATGTGGTATCTTTGGCGGCCTGACATTCCACCTGTCACAAAAATACAAGCGTAAGTTTTTCTATCGAAGAACAAGGTTCCTCTATTCAATGTTGTTTTAATGTTCTTTAGCTGTGTTATAGTTTTCTTCTTATGGGTCCCCCACATTTCCTGTGAATTTCACTCTATTTTATAGTTTTCGCTGCTATCTGCGACAGATATTCCCTCCTGCTACATTTCTCGGTGGTTTTGTTGCACCTAGGAAAGCAAAAGGGAGTTGAGCTTGATATCAATTTTATATCCACTCTGAGCATTTTTCAGATTTATCTGCCCAATCGTTCAGTTGATTTATTTTGGTTTCCCAGATATATAATCGTATTTTCTACAACAAGTTTTTCCTTTGCAAAGTTACACCATTCTGGAATAGTAGTTGTCATGAACTGTAGTAACAGGAGTGCTTGCAGGACTTCACCATTGAGCATAAGCCCAACGTTTGGTTAAACATACCTTTTTTATCATGGAAATCAGGTGATTTAAACACAAAGTAGCCCTGTGTGCACAGTTACCTGGGGAGAAACTGAGGCCCCTCCTCACAGCCTTTCCTGAGCCTGTGAACAGCTGAGAGGTCCCCGGCGGTCCTGCGCACACGCAGGCCTGTCTGGGTTAGCCTCTGCTCACCTGCGGGGCGGGTCTCCTTCCTTCCCCTCCAGGCCCCACTGCTCCCCGACTCCCACTCCTGTCCTGCCCCCTCTCTCAGCCTCGCTGCCCTTCCCAGGATCAACGGTAACCCCGGGAAGTCCGTGCGCCTGGCAGGGCTGTGGAAGCTGGAGGAGGTCAGTCTGTCCGGAGGCCTTACTGCCCTCTTCCTGAACTGCCCCAACCCCCTGGTCACCCCCAGGCCCCGTGCCTGACCTCTCACCCTTGCCCCCACAGTGCCATCTCAGTGGCTGCATGACGGACCTGTTCGTGCAGTGGCCATCATCATGGGTCTGAAACAAACGCTCAGCAACTGCATGGAGTACCTGGGCCCGTGAGGACCACCCTCCCTCCCGGGGCGCCACCCTCACCGCAGGGAGCCCCCGAACCCACAGGGCCCCACCTCCCAGAGCCAGCAGTCCCGAGGGGTCCTCAGCCCCCCTCCCCGTCCCCCACCCGGCCCTGCTCGCTCGCAGGTGCCTGGCCAACAAGTGTCGCTCGATGCGAGCCACGTCCCAGGACCCCGAGCTGAGGCACTGGCGGCGCAACTACCGCCTGAACCCGGTCTACACCTTCAGCCTGTTCGAGGAGTTCATGGAGATGAGTACGCGGGGCGGGGCTGGTGGGCGGACGGGCGGGCGGGCACCGCGCGGGGGCCCACGGTGACGACCCCCACCCCCGGTGATCCAGTACGGCTTCACCACCGTCTTCGTGGCCGCCTTCCCGCTTGCCCCGCTGCTGGCGCTCTTCAACAGCCTCGTGGAGATCCGCCTGGACGCCATCAAGATGGTCCAGGTGCAGCGGCGCCTGGTGCCCCGCAAGGCCAAGGACATCGGTCAGGGGCCCGACGGGGCGGCCTGAAGGCGGGCGCTCCAGCCAGGGGGGCATGAGCCGCGAGGCGCGCTCGGGCCACGCCAGTCCCCTTGAAACCACCGCTCTGAGCCATGGGGGCAGGGCTCAGGCCCCAGGAAGAGGCGGGGCTGGCAGGCACCTCGCAGGCCGCTCCCCCCCAGGGGTCCCATTGAAGGGCCAGCAGCCGCCCTGCGGAGGCCGTGCAGAACGGCTTGACTCTCAGGGAGCTGAGGGAGAGGGGTCCAGCAGCTGGGCACAGGGACTGAGAGCAGGTGGCCTTAGTCACCTTGACTGGCCTCGCCGAGGTGGACAGGTGTCAGGGATGAAGCCAGGAGATGCGGCGTTGGACATAGGCAGTGGGAGAGAGAAGTGTGAGGGAGACTTGGGACCAGGTTAAGGCGGTCTGCCCTGGGGAGGGGACCCAGGAGGTGGAGCAGGCCTGGGGGCAGCCGAAAGGTTCAGGCATCAGATAGGGGGCGGAGACCTGAGCCCCTCCCTGTCCACATCAAGAAGAGGGGTGCAGGAGAGTGGAGGCTGCTCTCTGTTGGCCTTGGCCCAGGTCTTCCTCATCAGGGACCTGGCCCTGTGGCTGCCACAAACAGAGGCATGATGAGGCCCTTGACCATCCAGGCTCCCAGCTTCAGGGGATCAACAGAGGTGGGGGGGCGGGGGGCGGGGAGACAGTGCCGGCCTCACCCCCTGCCGTGGCCCAGGGACCTGGCTGCAGGTGCTGGCCGTCATTGCCAACGGGATGGTCATCGCCTTCACATCTGAGTTCATCCCCCGAGTGGTGTACAAGTACCGCTATGGCCCGTGCCGACAGGGGGTCCACCCTGCAGTCGAGTAAGGGGACACCGCCACACAGACCCTGGGGGAGCCTCAAACTGTCCAGAGACCCCTGGGAAACTGGCCCAACCATGGCCCAGCCCCAGGGGACCCCAGGGAAGGGCTCGATGCTAACAGTATTGCCTGGGGTGGGCTGCCCTCCCACAGCAACCTGCAGACCCTGAGTGGACCCCGGGAGTGCTGACTGGGACCCCAGTAGGGGATTAACGTCCCAGAACCAGCTGTTTTCTGAGCAAGTGATACTGGAATGGCTCCCCTTCCAAAGGCAGACCCTTAGTGGTCTGCATGCTGTCCTCATCCAGTTCCTCCAGCCCTGCAGGGGGGCAGGTCTCCAGGGGTAGGTCTCCCCCAGTAAGGCTGGCAAGGAAGCCTCGGCCCCTGGCAAGGAAGGCAGGTGGTGGCACCTGCAAGTCCCTTCAGCCTCCCCCAGGGGCCCCTCTCCCATGTACAGAGATGAAGGAGGGGGGTCTGCACTGTGGCACACCCTGATGGCCCCCACCAGGCAGGGGTCGGTTACAAGCCAGCACCCCAGAAGCCTGAAGGGACCACACCAAACTCCTCTCCCCCTCCCCCCAGCTGCCTCACGGGCTACGTCAACCACAGCCTGTCCGTGTTCTACACCAAGGACTTCCAGAATCCTGTTGAAATAGAGGGCTCAGAGAATGTGACTGAGTGCAGGTTTGGACCCCCATCCCCTGTGAGCACCCTCTGAACTCCTGACTCCTGACCTCAGGTGCTCCCCACCCCAGGTACCGGGACTGTGGCACCGCTCAGAACTCCAACTTCACTGAGCAGCCCTGGTTCCTCCTGGCCGTCCGTCTGACCTTCCTCATCTTCTTCGAGGTGAGCCAACACTGGGGACAGGCCCCAGGGCGGGGCAGCTCTCTGCAGCCCTCCCTGGGCCCCTGCCCCCTAAAGTCCCTGCTCAGCGCACCTTGACCTCCCCACTCTGGCCCTCCCAGCACGTGGCCTTATGCGTCAAGCTCATTGCTGGCTGGTTTGTGCCTGATGTGCCTCAGTGGGTGAAGAACGAAGTCCTGAAGAGGAAGCACCAGAGACTTGGGGAGGCGGGGCTGCCGGGGCCTGGCCCCGAGTCCCGAAGTACCAGAGACTCCGGCCGAGAGCACAGACATGGAGCGGGCCTGGAGCCGGTCCAGAGGCCAAGACGCAGAGCTGCTGCCACCACCGCCCACCCCAGCCCTGGCTGTGTGTGTGTGTGGGCGGGCTTTAATTAGACCCGCGTATATGTGGGGGTCCTGGGAGCCCCTGTATGTTTGAGGTGTCTGTGAGCTGCACACCTGTCCATGGTCTGGGAGGCCTGTTCCACCTGTGAGGGCTCAGGCTTGGTACTGCCTGACGTGAACTCTGAGTGACCCCTGCCACCCAGAGAACTGGGGCGGGGTTGGGGGGGAGACAGTGCAGGCCTGTCCTGTCTTCTCATGCCGTCTCGACAGGAAAACTGGCCCAGTTTCCTGGGCCCCAGATCCTGCCCCACCCCACTGGCTCCCCTCAATCAGCAGAGTTTTCTCTAATAAAATAAAACTGCTTTGTGTTAATTTCTGGGCTTCTGGCCGATTACGTCTGCCCTCAGGGCTAGCTGGGAAACTGAGGCCGTGACGGGGAGAGGCCCGGAATGTGGTAGCCTCCGCCCTCCTCTGGTTTTCCGTGGGCTTCCAAGTGAGGGGTGCCTTACAGAGGTCTTACCCTCCCTGCACCTCGGGTTTAGGAGCGGGAGTCAAGGCAGGCTTCCTAGAGGAAGACAAAGAGCTTGGGAGGAGAGGCAGAACCGCACCAGGTGCTCCTGGGGACGGTGGAATTTCCGAGGAGTTCTGGGGCACCGAGACTCTCGGGGCTGGTCGGGCCGGTTTGGCCTCTGCCCCCAGGCGCGGCGGCCGCGGCTCCAGGGGGCCGAGCGCAGGACCGTCTTGAACACCAGCCTGAGGCTCGAAGCTGGACAGTTGGGTCCGCCCTCGCCCCGGCTGCTGGGCGGGGCTGCACCTGCCACCGTCGCTGGGGCTGTCGCCGCTGCGCACCTGGCCCAGGTGAGCCGCTCCACCCTCGCGGCCGCGCAAGCCCCGGGTCTTGGCAGCAGGTGAGTGGCGATCGCGGCTCCTACCTGCGGAGGTGAGTGGAGGTCGCCGGCTCCCGGGAGCCAGAACCGGGCCTGGAGCTTGGGGGGGGCCGAGGCGCCTTTTGCCCCGGGGAGCCTCTGGACCGTGGCGGGTGCGGTTCCGCAGGAAGAGCCTCGGAGCCGAGCCCGCTGCCCGCGTCGCCCGGAAGCCTGAGCTCACCCTCGTTCCGGCCCTCCGGCCTTGCGGGGGCGAGGGCCGCTCTTCCCGCTCCGCCCGACTTGGCCCTCGGCCAGGAGAGGGAAGAGGAGCGCCGAGGCGCTGAGGGACCCCGCCTCCGCCCCAAAGTCCGAGCCCAGGCCCGAGGCCTCCCAGGGCGCCGGGGGCGGACGGAGAAACCTGCTGAAGCCGCTGCGCACCTGTGTCCGGGCGGAGCTACAGCCGTCCGCGCACCCCGCCCTTCCGTGCGCGCCCCCGACCTGCCCGCCCCCGCGCCCCCCAAACGTGCGCGCCCTGCCTGGCTCACCCCACCCGGAGGAAGGGGGTACTAACGCCCCTCCGGGAAGGCGGAGCGCGGGTGTGGGGTGTGTGGCGGGCCCGGGGATGCAGGAGGGGGCCTCTCGGCTCGCGGGGCCACAGCGCTTTGTGCAAGATCTTTCCTTCGGGACAGACGTCCGGGGATGAAGCACGCGCCAGGCGCAGAGGGGCCGCCGGTCCCAGATGAGGGGGAGTCGCTCAGAGACTGGGGTGCTGAGCAGCAAATCAGACGGCTGGGCGCCTGGGGACAAGGCGCGGGCGCGCGCCCGGCGACCAGGCCGACGCCGATGCTCCGGGGAGGCGGAGAGCCAGCGTGAGGCCGGTGGGTGGGAGGGGCTAGGGCTTCCTAGGAACCGCGCGGGTGCGGCCGAGCGCGGTGGGCGGTGCAGGGGGCGGGCTCGGATTCGGAAGGGCTATTCTCGAGAGTGCCTGAGGCGACGTGGGGTTTTCTGCTCACTTTGTGGAGTGGGCCTGGGGGACAAGGGAGGGTGAGGGTGGGCGTTAGCAAAGGGGAGACGGGCGCCCAGTGGCGGCTGTGAGGTGGTGGTGCGGGTGGGCATGCCGAGAGGCAGGCAGTCTGGCAGGAGCTTTGAGAGGCAGCAAAGCAGGTGGGGACACCAGGGAGAACCTAGCTCTTCGCCTCCTGCCTGGGCTCTCCCGGGCAGGTCACTGACTGCTGGTGGCCACTAGCCTGCCCATCAGGTGCTTACGCTGTTCACTCACCTCGGGGCCCACTGGGGCTCCTTGGAGGAGCTGCGGCTCGGTGGGGAAGGGGTGCAGTCAGGACTTCTTCCAGTTCTATTGGACCCTGAGCCCAAGATGCACCATCGTCCAAGGGTCTTGGAGGCCACGGGGGGCCGGGCGTTGTGCAGGGGGCCTTGGACAGGGTCAGATTAAGGATGTAGGAAAGCTGACGCTGCAGTGAGGATGCTCTGCCCCTGGAGGGTGAGGGCAGGGACAGGGACCACAGGGGACCCTGCCCGATTGCTATGAGCAGCGCCATCAGCCACCAGTGCTGGGCCCTGAGTTCCAGGTCAGTCCGGGATGGTGGTGCGGGGGAGTCTGTTGTGACCCCAGGAGATGTCGGCTCTCCCCCACCTGGGTTCAGAGCTGGGAGCCTTGCTGACGCCTCCTGTTTGCTTCCTTATCTAGAAGAGGGGGCTTAAGGTCCATGTGATGCCCCAGCCCCCTTGTAACTGCTCACCATTTGGGGGCTACACCTGGGAGGTGGACAGGGAGGGGGCCAGAGAGCCCTGTTCAAGGGCCCGTTATTGGTGAGAGTTTCCACAGGAGCCCCACCCATCACCCTGGCAGGTCAGAGGTCAGAGATACATCGGGGCTGCTCACTGGGGCCCGGGGAGCTACGTGGAGACACCCCCCCCATCTCCTGGGTGTTGGGACCATAGGGAGTGTCCGGGAAGCAGGCCATACTGCCCAGCTCCTCAGGCGTGTGCAGGATGGCCCTGACTGGGGGTCCACTGGCCAGGACCCCCACATATCACCGTGGCCCCCAGCCCTTCTGCCACCTCCCCGCTCACCCAGGCCTAGCCTTGGGAAGGGAAAGACGGTGCCGGTGCCCGGGTGGGCTGGGGCGGGCCCTAGAGGAAGGAGCTGCTTGACTCAGAGTTACAGGAAGAGTGGGGCAGGCGGGGCTGGCGGGGAGAACCACCAACTGCCCGCCCGCCCGCCAGCCCGCTGGGGAGGAGGGTGGGTGCCTGGGTGGGGTTTAGGTTGAGGAGAGGATGTGACTGCAAAGCCAGGAAGCTACGGGGAAAGTTCTTATTAAAACGCACAAACAAAAGCCAGGTCCTCGCCGTGCTTGGCGATGCGTCTGGGGCAGCCGTGGTGATTTGGACTGGGCCGGGGGCCCAGCCGAGCAAACAGTTTGCTCCCAAGCACACGTGAATGACCTCAGTGACGGACATCCCCTCCTCAGGAGGAAAGAGCTGGAACCAGGTGACTTCGTGTTCTCGCTGCTCAGCGTGAGCCTGTGTTCTCGTCCTTGGATGCCTTTTCCGGCCTGAGCCCTCTCCTCGAAATCAGGCCTGGCTGAGGGGAGGCCCGCAAAGCACGTGGCTTGCGTGTGCACGTGTGTGCGTGGTGCGTGTGTGCCAGTGAGAGAGCGAGGGGTGATGGGAGGCTGCGGATGGGTGTGAGGTGCAGTGTGTGTGGCGTGGGGTGTGCCAGGTGTGTGGACTGCCAGAGTGTCGGAGGTGTGGGGAGTGTGCACGTGCAGGCATGTGTGGGGCGTGCAGGGGGCGGTCGTACAACACAGACTATACAGAGGATGGGGAGGGTTGCAGCGGAGGGTGTGCAGGGGGACACCTGTCGCCTGGCCATGTGGTCTGGCCTGAATTTCCAGGAGGGTCCGAGGTTGCCTTTCCAGGGGTAGGAGGTCTTCTGAGGTTACAGAGGCCAAGGGGCCACTGTAGGAGTTGCCCTGGGACCCGCTGGGCTGGGGGAGGGGGCGTGAGCCGCCCAGCCTCCCATAGCCCTCAGTGGGCTTGTCCTCCTGCTTCAAGGGCCTTCCCAGGACTGCCCTCCACTCCAAAGGACTTCTGGAAGGACCCTCCGCACCAGCCCCCCGGGAACGAGCCAGATGCTCCACCGATTTCTGAGGAAATTCCAGCCCAGCCAAACCAGGGGCTTCCAGCTGATCACGGGTCCACATCGGGTCACCCGTGCCGAAGGAATGGGGGGCAGGCTAAGACTCGTCCCTGCAAAGCCTCAGGGGCCCTACGGGTGGGGGGAGGGCCTGAAGGAGCCGGGGCCCTGGTGTGTCCACTTAGCAGGGAGCAGGGGGAGGACTAGGTGCCCAGTAAATACCCGCTGGGCACCAGGGAGGAGGTGCCCAGGGCCCGGCTGCCAAGGAGTCTTCCTCAAAGGCTCTGCCACTGGGGCTTCGTGCCCCGCCGTTCAGCCCAGGTCACTGGAGAGCTTTTTGGGTCAAGAGGCGTGTGGCTGCTGCCAGTCTGGCCGGGAGTGGTCCCAGACCCCGTGGAGGAGAGAAAGGTCACCGTGGGCGGGTGGGGGCTTCCCTTGGGCAACTATATGGACAGTGTGGACAAAACTGTCTGGGTCTGAAGATGACAAATGGGTGGAGGCGCCAGCACAGGACCCAGAAGGAGGGCTGCCCCGTGAGACCAGCCTGACCCTCCGCTCACCCCTCCTGCCTCGACACCTCGGCCCAGTGCAGCCTCAAGTGCAGGGTTCACGCGTGCGTGGTGCACCCAGGACGGCGTCCAGAACAAAACCCCATGGCTGGGAGTGAGGCTCAGTCAGGCAGCCCAGCACTCGAGAACCCCGAGCCCCCTGGAGCCTCGGTACAGGCTGAGTGCCGCTGTACTGCAGCCCCCCTGCCTGTGTGTGGCAGCCCTGTCCCAGGGGACCTGGGAACGAGGCCAACTCCTGGGCTCACGAGGTGTGCCGGGAGTGCTGTCCCACCCTGGGCTGTCACCGTGTCCCTGGGGCAGATGACGTGCAGTCTAGGCTGTGCCTGGTGCTCTGGGGCCTCCACGCGGCAGCTGGGGCAGAGGCAGTGCTTCAGTGGCCAGAGTTACACGTTAACTTATCCTGTTCTTGTTTAACTTGCTTCCGGGGATGGCGGCAGCCTCTGACCCATCCTGGTGCCCTGACTGACTGGCCACAAGGACAGAGAGTGAATCCTGCCCAGCCCTTGAGGGATCAGTCTGCTCGGCCAAGGAGCCCCGGGGAGCCGTGGGTGGCACCAGTGTCCAGCCTGCCTCGAGGAGGCCCCGGCCAGACCATGGCAGGTAGACGGCCAGAGAGGGATGGGCACGGGCTCCACTCCCACCTCCTGCCCCTCAGGCTGGCTCCACGCTGCAGTGTGGCCTGGCCTCTCTGCTTGGCCTCAAGCCAGGGGTACAAAGACCTCTGTTTGCCCCTCCCCTATGGCCCGGGGTCCTGACCCCATGGTTAGGATGGGCCCACACCGTCTCCTGCCCAAGCCCTCTAGACCAGGCTCGTGGGGGTCAGTAAAGCCCAGGGATACTGGGAGTGGGCGCTGGTGGGGGGCCATTGGGGGTGGGCTGCTGGGAGACCACACTACCAAGATGATGGCGGTCTTCTATGACTACCGGCTCCGGCTCATCACCCCAATTTAAAGATCTTGGGGAGGTGAGAAGGCTTGCCTGTAGCCAGGAGTAGAGGGTCCTGGAACCCCTAGCTCCCATACCAGGTGGAAGGTGCTGACGCCCAACCACTGACTCCCCCAAACCACTGGTGTCCAGCAGAGGGGCCGGGGCCTGGGCATCAGAGCAGTGGGCGACAGGTGCACACAGGAAATGTGTGCTGGCTCACGTCCTGGGTAGACAGGCAGCTAGGCGGGCCCTGCTGAGCTGGAGGGCGGTGCTGGGCCAGCTCAGCCATGACTCCGTGCTAACATCTTCTCTGGGGACGGGCAGCCACATCTGGGGCAGGCAGAACACATACGAACCGGCTGCTGCGGGGGTTAGATGTGCCAAATGCCAGGCCCTGTCCCCCGTGGGACGTGTGGACAGACGTGGTGTGGTTACCAAGCAGCACATGCCACTGGCCACCGTGGTTTTCTTCTGGCCCACAGACCATCTGTGGACAGTGGGAGGCTGGCATCGTGGGCACAGCTAACCCACTCGGTCCTCTCTCTGCAGGAGCCTGCGACAGGGCCCCTGACTTCCTCTCCCCATCTGGAAACCAGGTCCTGTGGCCTGCCCTGGGCAGTGTGGTCACTCTGAACTGCACGGCCTCAGTGGTCTCTGGGCCCCACTGCCCCTTGCCCTCGGTCCAGTGGCTGAGAGATGGGCTGCTGCTGGGCAATGGAAGCCACTATGACCTCCATGAGGACTCCTGGTAAGAGATGAGGGTGTCCAGGGTCAGGTGACCACGCTGGATATAACCCCCCCCCCCCCAGTGGCCTCTCTGACCTACACCCTGGTCTGTAATGACCTGGACATGGACTGGGGAGTGACTGGCCAGACATGCCATGGGCAGAGTGCCACTCTGGATGCACACTGAGTCAGTGACTGCAGGGACAGATGGCCCCTCTAGACACTCACCTTGTAGACCACCCAGGGCCATGGGGGCCAGCAGAGTCCTACAGCCTGAATTACTCACTGACCGTCGGGCCAAGCCTAGGATCTGAGGACCCCCAGGACCCAGATCCAGGATTAGGGTGACTGTCCCAAAAGAGATCCACACCCCCTTCATGTTCTGGCCATTTCTCTTAGCTTATGGCCCAAGGACTGCCCAGGAGGCCCAAATCTACAGCCTCTCTGGGTGAGTCCCAGACAAGTGGGGCTCTGGGGCATCCGGTGATGCTGTCGGGCCCCAGGTGAGGGGGTGGGGCCTGGTCTCCCCAGGGTCAAGGCCAACTGGTCAGAGGTGCTTGTGTCCAGTGTCCTGGGGATCAACCTGACCAGTACTGAAGACTTCAGGACCTTCACCTGCTCCGTCCAGAACATCAGCTCCTCTTCCTTCACTCTTTGGAGAGCTGGTGAGTGGGGTCCAGTGGGGCAGAAGGTAGGAGGGAGGCCTGGGGAGCCTTTAGGCTTGGAGGGTGCTGGGCTGGCTCAGTCAGTGGCTCTGTCCCCAGGCCTGGCTGGACACGTGGCCGCGGTGCTGGCCTCACTTCTGGTCCTGCTGGTCCTGCTGCTGGCAGCGCTGCTATACGCGAAGTGTCGACTCAATGTACTGCTCTGGTACCAAGACACGTATGGGGAGGTGGAGATGAACGGTGCGTGGGGCGCGGATGCATGGGGAGGCGGAGTCAGCCACGGGGCCTCCCTAGGCTCAGCTCTGGGTGGGGGGGATTGGCTCTGGAGGTGGGGGCGAGGAGGCATCCGTCCCTGGAGGGCACTGGAGAGATCCCAGTCCAGGAAAGGGGGGTGTCTCTGTACAGCCCAGGAGGGCACAGGGCCGGCAGAAGGGCGCCACGGTAGCCTGGTTCCAGGGCTCCACTCGGAATCCTGTGCTGAGGAGGGGTCTAAGCGGGGCCCGGGGCCGAGATCTGCTGGATCTGCGTCTGGGGGGCTGGCCTGGACCCCGGGGCACGAGGGGGTAGGTTTAGGGGGCCCCGAGGGTGGCAAGCCTAGGCCTGGAAAGCGGCCGCGCTGATCCGCCGCCGTCCGCAGACGGGAAGCTCTACGACGCCTACGTCTCCTACAGCGACAGCCCCGAGGACCGGAAGTTCGTGAACTTCATCCTGAAGCCGCAGCTGGAGCGGCGTCGGGGTTACAAGCTCTTTCTGGAGGACCGCGACCTCCTGCCGCGCGCGGGTACCGCGGCGCCCTGCCCCTTTCCGCTCGGGCCCAGCCCCGATCCGGGGCGCAGGCCCCGCCCCTGTTCCGGCCCAGACCCCGCCTTTCCAGGGCCACGCCCCGCCTTTCCAGGGCCACGCCCCTCAAAGCCCGCCTCCTCCCCGTGCAGGGCCCAGCCCCATCTCTACTCGGGCCCCGCCCCTGTTCCGGCCCAGATCCCGCCTTCCTAGGGCCACGCCCCCTCGGGTCCTCCTCAGGCCCAGGCTAGGGCCCCGCCCCTTCTAGGGCCCCGTCCGCGCCGCCCCCGCCGATGCCCGGGTTCCCGCAGAGCCGTCGGCCGACCTCCTGGTGAACTTGAGCCGCTGCCGGCGCCTCGTCGTGGTGTTGTCCGACGCCTTCCTCGGCCGGGCCTGGTGCAGTCACAGCTTCCGGTGGGTCCCGCGCGGGGCTGGGTGGGCCCCAACTGCGCCCCCCCTGACTGTGCCGCCCTCGCAGGGAGGGCCTGTGCCGGCTGCTGGAGCTCACGCGCAGACCCATCTTCATCACTTTCGAGGGCCAGCGGCGCGACCCCGCACACCCTGCGCTCCGCCTGCTGCGCCAGCATCGCCACCTGGTGACCCTGCTGATCTGGAGGCCCGGTTCCGTGGTGCGGAGGGGCAGGGGGCGGGGAGGGAGGGGGCTTGTGGATGGGAGCCCGTGGGTGGAGGTGCCATGGTCAGCCGCCCAGAGGAATGGGCTCTTTGGGGCCAAGGAGACCAGGGTCTTTCCGTGTTGGCACCCCCTCACCACCCCCCTCAATTGTTCACGCTCGCTAACTGCCCCACCTTGGCCTCCAGACACCTTCCTCCGATTTTTGGAAAGAGCTACAGTTGGCATTGCCACGGAAGGTGCAGTACAGAGCGATGGAGGGAGACCCCCAGACCCGGCTGCAGGATGACAAGGACCCCATGCTGATTGTGGGAGGCCGGGTCCCAGAGGGTCGGACCCTGGACCCGGAGCTGGACCCTGACCCTGAGGGGGACTTGGGTATGCCCACCGGCCCCACCCCTGACCCTGAGAAGCTCAGCCTGAGTTGGAGGGGGGCTGCATAAGGTGGAGCCCCAAAAAGGGTCCAGGTGGCAGGGACTGCTCCCTGCAGCCCGTGGATGGGCTTAATTCCCAGCACCTCCCACTGCCTCTTTCCATGAAGGTGGTCGGGCCCGGGGCCTGACTGGGAACCTCCAGGTCCTCAAATACCACCATGCAGGAGGGGCAGCAGGGAGTGACCCTGGCAGAAGGCAGGCTGTGGGCGGCCCAGCCTCAGGCCTGGCGGTACCCCTCCCCAGGTGTACGAGGGCCTGTCTTTGGGGAGCCAGCAGCTCCACCGCATGCAAGTGGGGTCTCGCTTGGAGAGGGCCAAGGCAGTGAAGTGGATGTGTCGGACCTTGGCTCCCGAAACTACAGTGCCCGCACGGACTTCTACTGCCTGGTGTCGGAGGATGACGTGTAGCCCCTGCCCCCTGGAGCAGCAGGTTCACCAGGGACAGCTGGGGCAGGGCTGGGGTGGGTTTTTTTTCCCACTCAGCAGGACCACGAGCCCTGTCTACCTGCAGCCTTGGGACCTCGGGGAAGGAGAGTGGGCCCAGCGACCCTCCTTGTGCCAGAAATAAAGTCCTTTGGAATCCTGCCCAGGTCTCGGCCTCTCCTCCCCTGGGGCAGGAAGGGGGTCTGCAGTGTTCTGAGCAGAGCACCCCACCCCTCACTTCCGTCTCAGGCACTCCAGGGCCCTGGATCCCTTCCTTTTCTCGCTCCATGGCCACCTGGTCACCGCACCTGGGTGTCCCCTCAAGCCCACCCTCTCCCCATCCTCCTCCGTCCTGAGCCAGCTGAGGCGTGTCTCTTGCAGCGGCCTCCTCAGGTCTCCCTGCTTGGGGCCGTGACTGTTCCCAGTCCCACTGTGATCCAGACAGTCCCTGGGGGGCAGGCCCCTTAGAGACTTCAGGTTCTGAGCTTTGCAAAAAAAGCCTGTTGTTGTAAAAAATGTCATTGGGAACTTTACAACCAAAGGGCCTGGCTTGGTGAGATGGAGAGGTCCCAGAACCTACTGGACCCCAAGCCTCAGACAGCATGAGTATACCTATCAGGGCACCTCCAGGCCCAGGAAGGCAGGGCAGGGAGAGGCGTTGGATGCATCTGCCACGTGAGCACAGCCCGGCAGGGCAGCACCAAGGCCAGTAGGAGTCACAGCTGCCCCAGAAGTGCTCGTTCCTCTGCACACCACGTCCCCAGCTCTGCTGCTTCTGCATCTCACTTGGCTTGAGGCTGCCTCTGCTGTCTGCCCCATCTCCTCCATTCTCTCCGCCAGCTCTCCTGCTGCTGGACACGCCCTCCTCCCTGTCCTGGGTCCCCTGACCTGGAGAGGCCTGTGTATGGGCCCAGGGGGGAGTGTCCTAAGGGGCAGGCATGGTTGCAGGTATGGTTGCTCTTGGGGACATGCTGAGTCCTTGGGTCCGACCCCCAAGTCTGACCAACCAAAGAAGCATGAGGGGCTGTGGCTGCTGTGTTCACGGCCACCTTTATTCCCATTGCTGGCTGTCCCGAGGCACTGCTGGGCCACAGCCAGAGCCACCTCTGCCAGTGTGACCTGGCCACCACCCCACGCATCAGAGCAGCCTCAAGCCCTGCCCCACCCCCTGCCCTGCAGAAGCCAATTCCCCAGCCGCAAGCCCCTGTCCCCTTCCCCGTGGCCCAGGCCTTCAAGTTGCACGTGGATGGGGCTCCAGCGAGAGCCCCTGGGCCGTCATCAACCTTCTCCTCCAGGCCAGCTGGTGAGCGGCCCTGAGCTGAGCCCTTCCCTCGGAGGCGGGTCACATCGCACGCTCCTTCTCCAAGGGAGGCTTCGCCTACGGGCCCAGGAAGTCTTCCTTTCGGTAGCCCTTCTGCGGCGGAGAGGGGCCTGGAGTCAGGGCGCTGCTGCTCTGCATCCCGTCCCCCCAGGCCCCTGGTCTTATGGGTGCCCTGGGCCACATGGGTTTCCGTGTCCTTCCCTGCCATCCTGTGCCCACGTCCCACGCTCACAGCCCCACCTGCCCTGGACCGCGGGAACATACCGCCCGGAAGTCTCGGTGGAGCTTGTTGTACTGCCACAGGTTGGCCAAGAGGCTGGAGGCTGCCCGGGAGGACTTCTCACTGTCAGGGCTGGGGGGGGTAGGGGGCAGGGGTCAGTGGGGTGACAGGCTTGGCCAGGAGGCAGGGCGAGCTGGGGGGGCGGTGGGGGGGGGCACGGGGCTCGGGCCCTCACCTGTCCCGCGTCTTCTTGATGAAGAACAGTTTGTGGAGCCCGTCGAAGTAGAGCAGGTCTCGGGCGGCCACGGGACTGACCACCAGCAGGTTGTTGAGGACGGCTATGATGTTCACCAGCACGTCGGCCGGGGGAGAGCTCTCAGCCGGGCTGCCGGGCAGCTTCTCAATCAGGTGGCTCACCACCTTGGTGGCTGCCAGCAGGTCGGGGTGGTCAGTCTCCATTGCCCGCCCCCTGCCCCGCCCCCTCGGCGCCTGGCATTCCCTGCTCCCCCTCGGCGCCTGTCTGTCCACCAGCGCTGGCTTCCCAGAAGCCGGCCGGAGAAGCAGCAGTACAGACAGAGTCCCGGCACGCGCCCGGCCCCCAGGGGAGGCAGAACCCAGGCCTCGGGACGGCTGGACTCACACAGCTCATCCTTGTTCCTGGCATTCCGAGACAGGTTTCGGATGAGGCCGGTCAGTGAGCGCAGCTGGTGGTGGTCAGCCGTCCGAACTCGGTCCAGCAGCGGGTTCAGGATGCGTTCCTGCTCCAGAGCCAGCCGGCTCAGCACGCCCGCCCACTGCCGGCGGGAGAGGGGCTGGTGAGAATGGGTGCTGGTGCCCCGTGGAGGCCCCGGGTCTGCTCCCTCCTGGCCCAACCCTCCCGGCACCTTCCTTAAACTCAGTGCAGACCCCGGGGGCCGAGGTGGCATCCTCCAGCCGCATCCTGCCTGCCTTCCTCTCTCGCTCTGAAGTTCTGGCCCCCCGATGCACCGTAAAGTCCGGGAGAGCGGGCTCCTGTCCGCCGTTCACCCCTTGCGTCCCCAGTGCCTCGCGCCCCCGCGCGTGGCCAGGTGTGGTCCCCGGCCACCTCACCCTGCGGTCGCCTGCGGTGATGTTCTGCAGCGCGCCGGCAGCCGCTTCCGTCGTGTGCCGGTTGAGCTCACAGCGCTGCAGCAGCCGGTTGTACAGCGCCACGACCTGGGGGCTCCACAGCCACTCCAGGCCCTTGGGGTCCTTAGACACCTCGGCGAAGGTGAGCGCGTCGGCCGTGAGGGACAACTGGGCAGGAGGGCGTGGAGGGTCAGCCGAGGTCACCCGGGATCCCTGCTTCCGCCCGCCCCCCTGCCCAGGCCCGCACCCACCTCTCGGAGCCGCCGGCTCTGTGGCGTAAAGCAGCCCACTGCCTCGCCTGGCAGCACCCCTGCCGCATCCCGGCGGCCTCGGCCCTCCAGCCGCTGCAGGGCCGACGGTGGCATCTCGTCGTACAGGCGGTAGGACAGGTTCCTGAGCACGCACACGGCGTTCTCCACGCTCTGTGGACAGAGGGCGGACCTCGGTCAGAGCCGGCTGGAGCCCCTCAGGCCCCGGGGCACTGGCTGAGACTCACCTTATCCTCGCACTTGCCCACGTCCAGGGCGTGGTTGATATAGGTGACCAGGGAGTCCACCAGCCCGTGGCACTCACGCATCTTCTGGCGAGTGGCCTGGGAGGCCGAGCTGAGGTTCCTTTGGATGGAGGCAGATCAGAGACCCCCACTGGGACCACAGGCAGAGCCCACCCCTCAGGGACCCACCCAATGCTGAGATCCTGAGCACCAATCCCCTCCTCCCCCGAGCTGGGCTCTGCCCCTCGGCACCTCCTAATGCCCATCCCCCATCCACTTCTCAAAGTGTCCGGGGCTCCGGGGAGGTTATAAATATCAGATCAAATCCCTGATTTAAAGAAATTTGAGCCTGCAGCCCCCAGTCTGTTGACGTCTGGCCGGGGGCCACACCTGGCGGCCCGTTCCACTCCTGCGTCAGCGCCTCTGCCTCTCTGTCCACTTCTCCCAGACCCCCACCCCCGGTGGCCCCGCCTTGTCATTCAGATCTCAGATCCTAACGCCCCTTCTCTGGGCCTCCCCTGCCTGCTGCCCGTCGCACCTGAGGAAGCCCGTGGCATTGTAGAAGATCTCCGCTTCCGAGGCGTTCTGCTGGGTGAGGAGCGGTCCCCTGGCCCCTGAGAAGGGGCTCAGCACCAGGTCTGTGAGCTGCTCCAGCGTGTCTCGGGCCAGGCGGTCCTTCAGGTGGTCACTGGAGGACAAGTTCCACAGGATCCCTGTGGCAGGTGGGGCGAGGCCGTGGTCAGGGACGGCCCTCCAGCCCCTCTGCCTCTTCCGGGGATGGTGCCCAGGGCCTCGCCTGGCACTTCGAGCCTCACCCAAGAGCCTCGCTGGGGAGAGCCTGAGTATGACGTGTAGGGTCACGGGGCCGCAACAGCGCAGAGAGGAGGACGCTTGGGGACACGGGGCCTGGGGCTGGAGTCCAACTCCAAAGAGACATGCCACAGGGATGGCCGTGGGGACCGAGGGAAGGGTGGCAGAGCGGCGGGCGGGGAGCAGGGCCACCTGTGACATTCTTGCGCAGCTCGTCGTCCTGCTCACGCAGTGAACGCAGCAGCTCGAATATGCCGTTCTCCTCCACCAGGGCCAGCTTGTTGTCCGCGTTGTCGTAGACAAGGTTGCGCATGGCGCCCGTGGCGTGGCGCTGCACCTCCTGGTTGGCGTGGTTGAAGAGCTTCACCAGCCTAGCCACAGCCTGCAGGCTGCGGGCCTGTGGGCATAGCCACACGGGTGTTAGCGCTTGTGCACACGCTGCATAGGTATGTGCAAACGTATGCAGGTGTATATGGATGTGTGAGTACATATGCAGGTGTATGGAGATGTGTGCAGAGGTGTGCAGAAGCGTGCAGGTGTATAGAGATGTGTGCATGCTCATGCAGGTGTATGGAGATGTGTGCAGAGGTGTGCAGAAACTTGCAGATGTGTGCAAGTGTGTGCAGGTATGTGCAGGTATATGGAGACGTGTGCATACACATACAGGTGTATGGAGATGTATGCAGGTGTGTGCAGAGGTGTGCAGAAGCGTGCAGGTGTATAGAGATGTGTGCATGCTCATGCAGGTGTATGGAGATGTGTGCAGAGGTGTGCAGAAACATGCAGATGTGTGCAAGTGTGTGCAGGTATGTGCAGGTATATGGAGACGTGTGCATACACACACAGGTGTATGGAGATGTATGCAGGTGTGTGCAGATGTGAGCAGAAGCGTGCAGGTGTATTCAGATTTGTGCAAGTCAGTCCCTCCTGCCCCTCCTCTGCTGAGGAGGCCCTGGGCAGATGGGGTCTGCCCAGGCAGCTTGGGGATCAGTGAGGGGTGGTCAGGGACCAGACAGAGGACAGTGAGTGAAGGGGGGCCCGTGAGGGTGGTAAGCAGGGGTGGTCACCTGGTTCTTGGCTGCTGTGTCACTGTAGCACTTGTGCTGAATGTAGGCTGCTCCCAGCACCTGCAGGTTGGGATCTGATGCCATGAGGTACTTGACTGCCGAGGGCAGGTCAATGTCATCAAAGCTGCAGAGAAAAGAGGCAGGTCAGGCTGAGCCTGGGGACAGGCCAGGGTTAGGCAGAAGCCCCCTCCCCGAGCCAGGCCCAGCTCACCCGCTGCTGAGCCTCTGCAAAGTGCGGTGGCCACCGTAGCTGTCCAGCCTACGCATGTCCGGCAGGTGGCCCGAGTTGCCCAGGCTGAGGCTGAGGCTGCGCACAGATGGCGCCCGGGTCACGGGCTCCAGGACGCCCCCTGGCACTCCCCCAGCCGCCACACGGCTGCGGTGGCCGCTCTGGAACCGCTGCAGGGTCCGCACGGCGGGGGCACGGATGGTCCGGCTGGGCGGCCCCTCGGCAGCCTCCAGCCAGCCCAGGCCCCCAGCCCAGCCAGAGCTGGAGCTGGCCCTGCGCTCAGAGGCAGAGGCCCTGTAGGGGGAGGCGGCCGCCGGCTCCAGCCACTCCTCCACCACTCCGTAGCGGTCATCCGGGCCCCCGGCCCCCAGGCTGAGCGAGCGCAGGGACAAGGTGTCGTGATCCGCCCAGCTCCCCACCCCGCCACGCTCGTGGAAGGACGTGGGCCGGGTGGGCGGGGGCGCGGCGGGCCGGGCACCCCCATACCCTGCCGCCCCAAGGGCGCTGCCCCTGCTGTGGGCTGAGCTCAGCCTTCGGCCGGAGCTCAGGTCCACGGCCGAGCGGGAAGACCAGGAGACAGGGCTGCAGGTGGGCCTGGCGATGGGCTGGAAGGTCTGTGGGGCAGGGAGGGGAGGGCAGTGAGGGCCGCTGGGCTTCCTGACGCTGGAGCCCCCAGAGCCCCCAGAACCTCCCTCACGGGACTCCGGGCTGTCACTCACCGAGGTGTCCCCGCTCCGGCCCTGGGAGCGGGAGCTGAAACCGGCCTGCAGGGTGTGGTACTGAGCCCGGCACGCACCTGCGGACAGGGACAGCGCAGCCTGGCTGGGCCGATGGCAAGGCACTGGCCTCCTGCCTCCCCTCCTGCCCTGAGCCCTGGTGGGGAGGCCAGTGGACTCTGGGGCAGGTGCCTTGGCTTCCGGTCCCTGCCGTCACCTTCTCATCCCTCCCACAGCCCCCGTCCCTTCCAGCTGTGCCCCTCAGCGGGGGACGGATGTGCTCACCCTGCTGACCTCCCGGCTACCTAGTGTGCCAGGGCCTCCTTCCTCAGCTCCCCGATCCCTGCCAGGGCACAACGCCTGGCCACTGCCCCCAGGAAGCCACACTGACCTCCCGGGAGCCCATCCTGTGCTGTTGGTCACTCGCCGCGGACACAGTCTCCCTGGACCAGTGCCCTGAGGCGCAGTCCCCTGACCCACCTGGCCAAGCCACACCCACCCCTAGCCACACGCAAACCGGGGGCACCGGCACCAGCCCACCTGCATGGCGAGTGGACAGACGGGCAGGTGGATGGAGGGTGGAGGGTGGAGAGATGGGGGGAGGGCGGGTTGGACCATCGGAAGGATGGGTGGTTGGATGAACAGACTGACTGGTGTGTGAAGGGGTATCTAAGCCGGGAGGATGGATGCTGAAGGGACAGCTGAATGAATATGTGGATGACAGGTGGCGTGGTGTGGTTGGTCGGGTGTATAGGAAGAGCTGAGAACACCCAGAGAAGAGTTGGGCAAAGGTCAAACCAAGGCAGAGCAGTGGGAACGGACTGGGGGGCACATCACCTGGGCAATGCCAGGGGCGGGGTCTTTGGGTTGGGAGGGTATTCCTGGAGTGGTCAGCCTCTGCTAGAGTCCCTGCTGTGGTCACACCTGGAGGGGGAAGAGTCCCATCCCCCGAAGGCCAGGGTAGAGTGACTTGGCTGAAGGGATTCAGGGTGAGGGTGAAGGGAAAGAGGGGCCTTGGACCCTCCCACAACCTCTGCCTCAGTTAGGTCTGGGGGGACTCCCCCACCCAGCACGCTCCCCAGACAGGCCCTGGTTAATGAGGCTTCTGGGCAGGGGCTATTAACCCTTTGACGCTAGTGAGGCCCGGCCTTGGGGGGGCACGGCCCCACCCCCAAATTATAATCCTCTTTCCCCTAATTAACCCCTCCCTGCTCCCTCCTCTACCCCATGACCCCTGGGCACCCAACTTGGCCACCAGCAAGGCTGAGGCCCAGGGAGGGGAGGACGCAGGAATCCAGCCAGCCCTGGCGGCCCCTGTGCTGGCTGACCCGCTTATCCCCCGACCAGCAGCTGGCGGCCAGCACTGGGAAGGGCCCTCTGGAGATCACGCGAGCCACCGTGGAGCGGGGTCTTGGCCCCGGACATCCTGGAGGCTCCTCTTACTGTCTGACCTTGGTCCCTGTGGCTGCAGCTGGCAAGGGAGGAAGTGGCATTTCTAGAAGTGCCCTGAACTTGCTGCACACACTCATGCACACGCACATACACACTCACGTACACCCGTGCACGTGCCCCATGCACGAACCGGGGTTCCTACACACGGAGCTGCCTGGCCCTGAGGGGCATTCCCCCACCCGCTGCTCTCATGGAGAGTATCCGGGTCACCCCAGCAGGGCCTCCCCCCGGCAATTCCGCAGGGAGACCCTGGCCCAGACAGGCCGTGGCTCTCCTCCAGGAGTCCCAGACCCCGCCCCTCACCTTTCTGTCTGCTTATTCCTGTGGGGCATGGGGGGTGGACGCTACAGTCTGGGCATCTGTGTCTCTGCGTTTGTGTCTCCAGGGGAGTGACGTGTGTGTTTGCGTGTCTATGAGACTGTGTGTGAGCCCGTGGGGTGTGGGACCGGACGCGTGCGTGTTCCGGGTTTGCCGACAGAGACAGACCTGGCCGGCCACGTGCCACTTCTCCCGTGCCCTCTCTGGGGGGGGTGGGAGGCTCAGGGCCCGGTGGGCAGGTGAGGCCCAACCCGACTTGCAGGGAGGACCCTGGGGTCCCTGCCAGGAGGTGGAGGCCTCACCTCTGGCTTCTCCCATGCCTGCAGGGGTAGGGCGGTGACTCAAGACGGGCCTGGGTGAGTCAGGGAGCTGAGTCCGGAGTGGCCCCACCGTGGCCTCGCCCTCGCACCACCATGCCTGCCGGGGCCACCTCCACCCGCCACCCACCGTGGGCACCCGGGCAGCGTCTGCCTACCTGTGGCTGCCCTGGCCGCGCCGTCGGGCTGGGCCGGCCCGTTCTGCCAAGGCTGCTGACCCAGCTGCAGGAGGCGGGCGCGGACCTGCTCCTGGACACGAGCTGCACGCAGCCTCTGGGCCTCTGGCCCTTCGGTGCCCCGGCGGTCCAACTGTAGGTCCGAGGGCAGCGCCAGGGAGCACACACCCATCTCGGGCTGCAGGGCCGACAGTAGGAAGTTACCGTCCTGCATGGCGGCGGGCACGGGGGCCGGGATTTGTCTCCGCTGTCTCTTCCCGCGCGGCCCTGTCCCCGAAGTCCCCTCCCCGCTGGCCTTGCCCAGGGCTGGCCCGGAGACTGACCCCGCCCAGCCCTGAGCTCAGCTAGGGGCGGGGACACCTGGGCCAGGTGGGAGGGAGGGGCCCCGCTTAAGGTGGAATTTGGGCGGAAGAACAGGCCCTGCGTGACCAGGCACTGCAGCCATGGTTGGAGTGAGGCCTAGCAGGGGTCAAGTGCTAAGGGACAGCATTGAGGATAAAAGGCTTGGAGTGGAGCTTCAGGGTGGAAAGGGGCTCTATGGGGCCCTCGTCCTGGTCCTTGGTGCCCAAGAGACCCCAGAAGCAAGAGGCGAGACGGGCCCACCCCAGGCTCATGACCCTCCAGACCTCCATCCTGCAGACTCCGGAAGTGCCCCCAGCACCCCCACCCCCACCCCGGCCTCTGCAGAGGCCTCCAAAGGGCTGGCTAGCCCTCCTGGGCTCCCGCCCCCTGTGGAGGTGGGAGGCCTCTCCCAAGCCATGAGTCAAGGCTCAGCTCAGCAGGGGCAGGCGGGGCTGCCCCAGGGGGTTGACTCAGAGGGGCCCTCCTGCCCTGGCTGGGGGCTCAGGATCCGGCATGCTCCAGGGAGAGCCCAGGAGTCCAGGCGAGCAGGGTCGGAGTTGTGTGGGGAGGGGAGGCCCAGCAGTCGGAGGTGGGAGGGGAAGGGCCAGGCTTAGCAGTGCTCGCCCCAAGAAGGTCTCCCTGGAGCGCCACCGCCAGCTGGACCAGCACGCTCCAAGGCCTCCCGTGTAGGCCTGGCTTGGATCCAGGACAGGCCCCTGGTGGACTGAGTGGGGGCTGAGCCCAGGAGGGCTGGAGGGGTGTGGGCTGAGTGGCCTCATGTACCTCCTGGGTTCCCCTGGAAAAGTCGTCCTGGGGCCACCCTCATAGGCCTTCCCTCCCGTGGGAGGCCCTGACCCTGGGCCCTGGCCCCCTGAAGGCAGGGGACGTGAGCCCCAGGTGGGAATGGTGGCTGGGGGCAGTGGCCTGGGGGTGAGGCGGGGTCGAGGTCAGAAGGCAGCCCTAGGGGTGAGGTCAGTGCTGGGGAGGGGACTGGGGGTGGGAGTCAGAGGTCAACGATGGGGGTGAGAGAGGGAGGGGAGGGTCCCCGGAAAGGGCAAGGTGAACCCTGGGGTGGAGCCTCCCGGCTCAGGGGATGTGCACAGTGGGCGACCTACCCTTCTGGTGGTCCAGATACTGCCAGCCTCCGGGCTCATCCCAGAGGCCTCTGCTGCCGGCTGAGGAGTCCTGGGCTGCATCCCGGGCCCAGCACTGCCGTCAGGGCCTCAGTGTAGGACAGGACTGCCGGGGCACCGGGAGGGCGGAGTGGGAACGCCCGCACGCCCAGCGAGCTCATCAGACCGGTTGCTTCCCTGGGAGATGTGTTTTGTGTGGAGAAATCCCGGGATACAAGTTTGTACAGCGCTGAGTGCGCCTGGAGGCCCGCCCTTCACTCGAGTCCGCCTGGGCCCACCTGGCAGGGCAGCAGGCCTCGAGGGGCAGACTGCAGGTGGGGTCCAGAGGCCCTGGGTGGTGGGACAGGGCTGCAGAGGGATGGAAGGGGCTTTGGTGGGGTCGGAGCCGCGGGATGGAGAGGAGGCGCCAGGCAGATACCCCCTAGGTCCGGTTTTCCACAGCCTGCGGGGCTTCCCCCTCCTCTTGGCAGGGAGGGCTGCGGGGGCCCCCAGGCTGTGCAGAGCCTCCCTGAGGACCTGTGGACCCCTCCACCTCCCCACCTCGGATCTCCTGCCTTTGTGGCTCAGTGCCCAGGGAAACCCTGGGGATCCCGGGCGAGATTTCTCTAACCACTGCAGGGCCTGAGGGACTGGCTGTGGCTTGGAACCTGTGTCCATCTGAAGCTCAGAGCCTGGTCCAACCCCTGCGACCAGCCTTCTGCTCCGTCCTCCCTGAGAGCCCCCTCTTCCTGGAGCAGGTGTGTAGGGAGAGAGCACGAGAAGGATTCTGTGCCGGCTTGAGGGTGAACTTCCTGGGGGAGGGGACTCTGTGGCAGATGGGGGAAGATTCACCCAGGGAGCTTAGAGAACAGGCGGTAGGTCCTGGGAGTCTGCGTTGGTGCACTTTCGGGTTTGAGATCCCGGGACCTGAGGGCCTGCAAGGGTGAGTGATGCTCTTACTTGGGAGGTGGGGGGATGGGGGAGCCTGGACTCTGCCCTGGGGCCTGGGAAGGAAGGGCTATGGGGGCCCAAGAGGGGCAGGTTAGCATTTACAACCCCGACAGCTTAGAGGTCGGGCTGGGGTATTTACTGGAGGAGGGGGACCCCAGGCAGTTGTTACAAAAGTCTCTGGAGGAGGGGTAGGGGATGGGGGGCGATATGGGGTGGTTTTCAGGTACGAGGGCCAGAGTAGGGGGCGGGTGGAAGGACGGACGCCCTCCTAGTGCTGGCTTTGGTGACCTGGGAGGCACTCACTGTGAAGGGGCTTGGGGCTGCCCGGTGTGTGCGGCCGGAGCTGGAGGAGGGGTACAGAGGGCACCCCACCCCACCTCTGTGGGGAGTCTGGAGTGGGGCTATTGGGGGCAGGAATGGAGGAGAAAAGCTTGAAGATGTAGACAGCAAAATAATATTCAAAACAAGATTCAGGAGCGCGCTGGAGCACAGAGAAGTTAGGTAGATCGTCCGGGGCCACGGAGCCTGCAGGGAGCGGGATGGATCAGCATGAGGGCGCGTACCAGGCGTGAGGGCGCGGTGCGCCGCGGGGGCCGCGGAGGTGCGGGTCTTGCTGCTAGGGCTCCAGCCGTGCGCGTCCCGGCGTTTCCTGTCAGCAAACTCGCGAGCCACGTCCCGAGGGCTGGGCTCCCGCCAAACCCAGCCCAGCCCAGCCCAGGGTTAGGGTTAGGGTTCCTCCATGAAGCCTACCTGGACTTGCGCATCGGGCGCTGCCCCGGATCCCCCTGGGGCGGGGCATCCTCTGCGCCCCCTGGCGCCTCGCCCCTTTGGTGGGGAAGGTCGCCAAGGGTTACAGCCCCACCGCCACCCGTCCACCCCCTCCCCTCAGGTCTTCCGTCCACCTTGCCGGTTCTGCGCTCTTCCATGCGCTGGCGCTGCTCCGGGGCAGGTGTGTGACCAAGACAAACGCAGCTTCTCGCGGGAGCGCTCCTTCTGGGGTCGGGGGGTGGGGGGGACACAGACACAGCGGTCCGCACGCAATGGTGCTGGTCTGGGTGGCGGGGCAGCTGAGAGCCTCAGGGACAGAGGGGGCGCCTTGCAGAGGCCCCAGGGAGGACCCTAAAGGGAACGGGGTGGCCGGAGCCCATGGTTGGGGGTGCTCCAGCAGGGAGGAAGATGAATTGACGAAGGGGAGGCCCCAGGGCAGGGAGGGTGGAGAGAAAGCTGCGTCCCGTCCCTGGAGGGGTGCAGGATGGTGCTTCCTCCCTCCTGAGGCCCGTCTCGGGTCCTGGAGAAACTCGTCACCACCCATGGGCACTGTTTGCGAGGGCTCGGCGGTGGAGGCTGGGTGGTGGGTGCTCTGTTCGCATTCTGTCCTTAATCTTCACAGGAGCGCCGGGAGGCAGAGCAGCGATGTGGCTCCATTTTACAGACCGGCAAACAGGTTCCCCAGGCTAAATAAGTTTCCACAAGTTACGAAGCAAGTGAGGGTGTGTAGGGAAAGGTCTCCCTGAGCGGGACAGGGCTGAGCTTGGGGACTGGCGCTGGCTGGTGGGTGGGCGTCTTGGTAGTAGTCCCCCAGCTAGGTCTGGGCCGCTTTCTCCACTGAGGTTAAGACGGCGTTCGTTTTGCCTTCCTCCCGGTGGTTTAGCTTTAGTCTTGTTCTCATAGGGGTTCCCGCTCCGCTGGGCCCTTTCCCATCGCTGCCTGAGGAGCCCTTTGCTCTCACCATCTGCTCGGCTCCGAGACCTGCTGTTGCCTTTTTGGTTGAACAGCATCAGAGCTGGGTAACCCTTCAGGCTCCAGCTTCCTTTCCCGAAGGACCTCCGTCCCCTGGAGCTGTCAGAAGCGGCCCAACCCGGGGGCCGGGGGTGGGGTGGGGGGCAACCAGGGATCTTGTCGGTGTCTGGATTTTGGCCATTCTTATAGGTGTGTAGAGGTATCTCGTTCTTTTATCATATGCATTTCTCCAATGACATAGGATATGGAGCATCTTTCCATGTGCTCATTTGCCATCTGTATTTCTTCTCTGTTGAGGGGTCTATTAATGTCATTTGACCATTTTTCAGTTGGGTTACTCATTTTATTGTTGAGTTTTAAGAGTTCTTTCTATATTTTGGATAACAGTCATTTCTCAGATGTGTCTTTTGCAAATATTTTCTCCTAGTCTGCGATTTATCTTCTCATTCTTTTGACATTGTCTTTTGCAGAGAAAAGGTTTTTCATTTTAATGAAGTTCTGCTTATCAATTCTCTCTTTCATGGATCAGCCTTTGGTGTTGTGTCCACAGAGTCATCAGCACACCGAAGGTCATCTAGGTTTTCTCCTGTGCTCTCTTCTAGGAATTTTACAGTTTTGTGTTTTACATTTTGGTCTATGATTGATCTTGAGTTATTTTTTGTAAAGGGTGTAAGGCCTGGGTCTAGATTCATTTTTTGCATGTGGATGTCCAGTTGTACCAGCACCATTTGTTGAAAAGACCATCTTTGCTCCATTGTATGGCCTTTGCTTCTTTGTCAAAGATCAGTTGACTGCATTTATGTGGGTCTATTTCTGAGCTCTCTACTCTGCCCCACTGATCTATTTTGTCTAATCTTTTGCCCGTACCACACTGTCTCGATTGCTGTAGCTCTATCGTAAGCCTTGAAGTTGGATACTATCAGTCTTCCAAGTCTATTCTTCTTGGATATTATGCTGGCTGTTCTCTCCAGAAAAGAGTCTGTTAGTTGATTGGCGGGGTTTTGATTAGGGTTGCATTGAATCTATAGATCAAGTTGGGAAAATATTGAGTCTTCAATCTTGAGTCTTCAAGACAATATTGAGTCTTCCCATCCATCAACATGGACTATCTCGCCATTGATTTAGGTCTTTGATTTCTTTCATCACAGTTTTGTAGTTTTCCTCATATAGATCTTATACATATTTTGTTAGATTTTAACCTAAGTATTTATTGATTTTTTTGGTGCTAATGTAAATGGTATTGTGTTTTAAATTTCAAATTCCAATAGTTCATTGCTAGTATATAGGAAAGCAATTGACTTCTGTGTATTAACCTTGTGTCCTGCAACCTTGCTATAACTATTATTATTTTTAAATATTTATTTATTTTGGCTGTGCCAGGTCTTAGCTGCGCCATGCGGACTCTTAGTTGCAGCATGCGTGCGGGATCTAGTTCCCTGACCAGGGATCGAACCCGGGCCCCCTGCATTGGGAGTGCAGAATCTTACCCACTGAACCATCAGGGAAGTCCTTATAATTGATTATTAGTTCCAGAAGTTTCTTTTTTCTTTTCTTTTCTTTTCCTTTTTTTTTTTTTTTTGGCTAATTCTTTTGGATTTTCTCCATAGATGATTATGTCATCTGCAAACTAAAACAATGTTATTTCTTCCTCCTCAATCTGTATGCTTTTTATTTCCTTTTCTTGTCTTGTTGCGTTAACTAGTACTTCCAGTATAATATTGAAAAGATGTGATGAGAAGGGTTTATCATTGATTTCTAAAAATGTCTTCAAATGTCACCTCGGACCTCCTCCCCTTCCCCATCTGTGTCCTTGGCAGCCTCACCAGCACCTCAGGGCTTTGCTGAGATGTCACCTTCTCAGGTCAGGCTTTTTCTTTAATAAAAATTTTGCCCATATTTTCTTCTAGAATTTTTTTTTTTTTAATTTTTGGCTGCGTTGGGTCTTTGTTGCTGCGAGTGGGCTTTCTCTAGTTGCGGCGAGCAGGGCCTACTTTTTGTTGTGGTGCGCAGGCTTCTCATTGTGGTGGCTCCCCTTTTTGTGGAGCATGGGCTCTAGATGTGCGGGCTTCAGTACTTGTGGCACGTGGGCTCAGTAGTTGTGGCACACGGGCTTAGTTCCTCCGCGGCATGTGGGATCTTCCCGGACCAGGGCTCGAACCCGCGTCCCCTGCACTGGCAGGCGGATTCTTTAACCACCGCACCACCAGGGAAGCCTGGTCAGGCTTTTTCTGACCACTGTTTACAATGGCAGCCACACTCAGACTCGGTATTCTCTTTCCGGCTTTACTTTTCTTTACAAGCGCTGCCACCAGCTGATATACCGGATATGGCTTTACTGTGTCTGTCATCTGCTTCTCCTCACGCTTCACTAGAATGTAAGTTCTACGAGGCAGGGATTCTTGTCTGTTTTGTTCACCACTTCTTCCACAGTGTCTGGCACATAGTGGGTGCTCAATAAACAGTTGTTAAAGTGGATTAATAAATTATGGTACACGTATAGTCCAGATTAGATGAAATGTTGTCTGACATTTTTTTCTGCTTCCAGAGGTAGTTATTTTTCTGGTGTGCATGCTTCCCCTACCTGTTACACTCCCCCCGCCCCAATTTTTGGAAGTATATATTCTTTTTTGTTTGTTTGTTTTTTGCGGTACACGGGCCTCTCACTGTTGTGGCCTCTCCCGCTGTGGAGCACAGGCTCCGGACGCGCAGGCTCAGCGGCCATGGCTCACGGGCCCAGCCGCTCCGCAGCATGTGGGATCCTCCCAGACCGGGGCACGAACCCGCGTCCCCTGCATCGGCAGGTGGACTCTCAACCACTGCGCCACCAGGGAAGCCCTGGAGTATATATTCTTAATTCCAGTGCTAGTTCTTTTCTTGTTACTAACATCTGTATCTGGGGATCATTTCTTCTGAACTAGATACTTAGGGAGGAGTGGGCAGTATGAGCTGGGGCATCTGGTAACTTCTGAGTAGGTGTGTGGCAGGTTAGCTGTGTCCTCCACCCTGCGGGCACCAGCAGGACTCACGTCACGAGTGACTTAGTGTTCACAGACACCCGCGGGCTGCCCTGGTCAGCAGCCACAGAGCTGAATGCCCCGGGCCATCTCTAGGGTCTTCTCAGGGCCCGACTGGAGTGTCCATCTGGTTTCTCTTTCCCTGAAATCCTCCCTGCTGCCCTGTGTTCATGGCAAGGTAAATCTTGCGAGGATTGTGTGGAGTGCTGGGCGGACGTGCTGCCTTCCCACAGAATGAGGCAGTACAGAGTAAAAGCCCCAAAGATGTCAATGCCCTAATCCCCAGAACCTGTGGCTGTCACCTCCATGGCAAGACGGACTTCGCAGATTAAGTAAAGGATGTTGCTTGGGATGGAGCGATTATCCTCGGTTATGTGGGTGGGTCCAGGGTCATCCCAGGGGTCCTTATAAGAGGGAGGCAGGAGGGTCAGAGCCAGAGAAGGAGATGTGATGATGGTAGTAGAGGTGTGAGAAAGACAGGGAGAGTGATATGAAAATGGTAAGCTGCTGGCTTTGAGGATGGAGGAAGAGGCCATGAGCAAGGAAGTCCAGGTGGCCTCCAGGAGCTGGGGAAGGAGGGAAGCAGATTCAGTCCTAAAGCCCCCAGAAGGGGCGCAGTCCTGTGGAAACCTCGATTTTAGGACTTCTGACCTCCAGAGCCGTAAGACAGGAAATTCCATTTTGTTTGTGGAAATCTGTTACAGCAGCTGCAAGGAACTCATATGGGCAAGCACGCCCGGTGCCAGGCAGAGCACTGGCCTCCCTGCTGTGACTGGGACCCCAGGGAAGGGGGGGGCCCTCGACAGCATCATGCAGCCCGTCTGACTCTCCAGGGGGCTCCTGACCCTGGACTTCCATGAGACAAGTCAAGCAAACCCCCCGTTGTGTTTAAACCAGTGTGCATTGGGCTTTCCATTTATGGCAACTGAGTCCTAACTATACCCCAACCTGGTTGTAGCATGTCACCCGCCACCCCGGGGTGCCTAGTGTTCCCACATCCTTGAGGGTGGCGCAGGACTGACATCCAAGGTCTGTTTTCACAACAAAGGGGACTAAGCAGACGGTCGCAGGTGGAAAGGCCTCATGCCACGCTGGTGACTGGCGGCTCCACGCACAGGGTGGTGAGGAAGGGTCCCCAACCCCCTTGCCTCCAGGGCCCGATACAGAAGCTCAAAGGGAAAGTGCGGGAAGAGGTGAGTGGTCTCGAGGGTGGAGAAAGGTGCGGTCAGCACGGCGGCTGCAGCTCAGGTCAGGAAAGGGAGTCAGCAGCAGGCAGTGCCCAGGGCCACCGCGGGTGCAGGGTCTCTTGCTGCCGCCCAGGCCCACCTCTGCCCTCCCAAGAGAACCAGGCCCAGAGGATGAGTCAGAACTAAAAAAAATATTTCATTTCATTCTGAATAAAAAACGGAACAGACAAAACTCTTGGAAATCCTGAAACAATGTCATTGCTACGGCAAAATTTCACAGAAATCATCGCACAGGGCGTGGGGGGCAAGCCCAGGCCCCGCCGGCTACGACGACCGCCTCTCTGGGTGGGGGGGCGGCCAGAGAGGGGGCAGCAGCCTGGGGGGCCAGAGAGGGGCAGGCACGGGTGGTGGCTGTGCCCCCGGATGAGCCCCGCTGGGTCCCCAGGGTCCAGGCTCAGAGCCTGGCCTCCAGCTGCCACGGCAGGACAGCAGCTGGGGCCAGGAGGGGTCGCTGGTCCTCAAGGGGCCTCCTTGTGGGCGGCCTTGCGGCTGCGCACGCCCCACATCCCGCGCTTGGAGTGGAAGTGGTGGTAGAAGTTCCGCACTCGGAGCCGCTCCACCTCCAGCCCTGCCTGCAGGACCCTGGGTGGGGAGGGCGAGTCAGGGCTGCCCCTCAGCCCAGAGGATCTTTGTGGGGTGATCCAGACTGGGGGTATGGGGGTGAATGGGGCTGCAGGGGG